>NW_010303169.1:199955-226498 GCF_000700745.2 Antrostomus carolinensis
ATTCTGAGTTGCAATGTGGAGCATAATAGATACCAACCCATACTGATTATGTAGAAAAAGCTAATGGATGCAATGTAATCTTGCTCAAACTTTTTCCATTACTATAATCTATTTCTTATGGTTTAGGAAACTTAAGTAATAATATTACAAACTTCTGCGTTATCTATTGTCTGATGTTGACTTTTAAAAGCTACCAGTTGTTTTTTATAGTCAAAAGAGTGTTTGTAATATGTTTTTTGTTTTTTGGGTTTTTTTTGTAAAAGGAAAAAACACAATGCATTGAGCTCTCCCTAACAAACCAACCTTTGTAGAATTTATTAACTAACAGGAACCTCTGTGAAATAAACCTCGTTTCTGACCCCTTCTAACTAAGCCTTAGTGAACTGGGGATTTGGATGTAAGCCTACACTTCAGAATCATCTCTCATCAAACAGGAAACAATATAACTGTAGAAGTCATGTAAAACACCTCTTCCAGACAGAACAACTATTCTTAGTTTTGATAACGTTTGTATTGTACGTTCTCCTCATCCCCATTTCCTGAGTTGATAAACACAATTTCTGCCCTTTGGCCCATGATCTGTATCAAGGATTTCTTTATTGCTCAGAAAGGCCAATTTCTTACCTGGCTTTGTGATTTCCTTCTGTGCTCTTGAGATAATACGTTTGGGGGGCTGCTCTGAAGTCAGTTAGGAAAGGCAGGACAGGATTCCTCCTTGGCATAGATTTCTTGGACTGAATTCAGGCAATCTATGTTAATTAATGAACCCACTCAGGAGAAATGTCCCTTTTTCCGGTCTTCTCCTGTCCCTGTGCATTACAAATACACTACTGAAACAGGAAAGACTTTTTTTTTTCAGAGATAGGCTTTTCCTGTTGTATGATTCATTAAATGATGTTGTGGTTCCATGGAGACTAATTGCCATCAATCTCTTAGAAGAATGGTTTTAAGGACCGAGACGAAGAGTCAAGAAATCTAATAGGACTTCCTTATTGTGCCACAGATTTCTTCCTGAGCCTCAGACAAATCACTCTCTGTGTCTCACCTTACTAATCATTTGCAGTTTTTTCAGATATTAATTAATAGTTGATAAATACTTTGATTTCTAAGGGAAGGAAGTTCTTGGAAAAACTCTGTATTATTTTATATAGGTATTCCTATTTATTATGTATGTTAGTATTTATACTTATTTTCTCCATGTATGAGAAAGACCAGATATAGTTGTGGAAATAGCAGTTGGGGTATCTATGTATTTGATCAGATCAGTGCATTTCAATACAGGGAGCAGGTATGGCTGTTGGTGATACATTGCTATCTGGTTTTGATCATTTGATAGAAGTGTAGTGGGAGAAGCTTCAGTAGGGCTAGATATACGGCAGAGAAAAGTGAAGGGTGAGAAGTTTGCAGGAAATTAAGGAATTCTGTACTCCAATCAATCGTTCCGTGCAGCTAGGAGATTCCACAATATAGGAACAACAACATAAAAAAATCCCAACATTTTTTTTTTATTTTTTAATTTTTTTTTCTTGCAAGAACCTCTGCTTGAACTTCTGATTCTGCCTGCTTCTCATCAGGCAGTTTTTTTCCTGTGCATGTGTGAGCGCGTGTGTGTGCATGCATACATGTGCATAACTGATGTTGATTGAAAAATTTTAATTTCACTTCACTATTTATGGTACATTGGAGACAAACAGCTTCACCGGCATTACCGTTACCTCATTCGCCTTTTTTAGTCATCAGGGCTGACTGTTTATGTCTTTTACATTCACAGAGCTGATTTCAATTTTGAGGAATCCAGGACCATTACAGGAACTCGGCAGAAATGATGTATGACAGCTCACTTAGCTATCCTCAAAATACTTTAAAAAAAATCTTAATAAATATATAAACAATATATTTGTACTGATTGCAAAAGCAGCAGAGAGATGGTGGGAATGGGAAGGAATACATTATAAGCTTCAAGATTATGTAGAAAAGGCTAGTCTGTGTTTTTTAATGAATGATACTTTAATTTGGAGTCTTTTAAGATTCTTTTTAAAGTAAAACATAAACAACAAACCGTTTCCTATTTTTACTTCTCTGTCATATGTTTCCAGAATATTTCTCTACTATATATTTTAAAATTTGCTATACCTCCTGGAATGGTCTTATTGCCACAGTTGATAGGTTTAAAGTTAATGTTTTAAGGAAGGAAAGCCAGCTGTCTCTTACCTAGTTGTGGGACTTGAGTTGTTGGGGGAAATTAAGAAGTGGTGGAAGCCTTTTCCATCAGGCTGAGGTCCTTGTGTAACGGTACCGACGGTGACTAACAGCTTTGTGTGTTACTCGGGCAGTGATTCTCCAGGGCTGTTTGTTGTTCGGGGTGTCTGAGCTGTCCTCTCCTCTTGACAGACCCTAACCCTACATTTTTCTGTCTTTCTTTAACTTGTGGCAGTCAAAGTTCTTTTTCTCGCATCACATGTTTCTTTCCAGGACCTGACTCTGCCATACTGGGAGGGGAAATAAAAATATTTCAATGAACAAGTGACATTTTCCTACTCTGTATGTAATTTAATTAAGTTGAATAAAATTGTGGTTGAAGTTTTGCTAAATGTCGATCGGTAATTCTACTTACTGGAGAATATTTTCTTTACATTTTCCTCCATGTGTCCTAAGATATAGTAGGATTTCCTTTAAATGGGACATAGTAGTTTCTTATGGAGAGTAAACTAAACAGTATCACCTTGCTGTTACATGGGGGGGGGGGAAAGTTGAAGTATTAACTGAAGAGCCAAATAAACTCATTAATTTCCCACCTATGGTGGCAGTTCTAGAATTCAGCTTTATTTAAAACTTTTTTTTTTTTTCCATTCTGTTTAAATGTGTTTCACACTTCTTTTTATAAAAGTAACAGTAACTTTGAAAGTACTTTCTTAACCCTCACTCTGTAACAAGCACAGCCAGGTGCTCACACAGTTCAGGGTGTGTGATTGTAAAGATATATCTGCATGCCTCGGGTGCATTGTAAAACAGCCAAATTACTTCAACACCCATAAATTGTAAGTATATCTTTATGATCTTTAATAATTATTGGATAAGAAAAGGAATCTACTGTCAGCTAAAAAAGTTTGGTTTCATTAAATGTAAAAATATGTTTTAAACATTGAGACAGCTTTACTTAATCCCTAGGATACTGAGTATACTAATCCTCATTTGTGTTTCCACCATGTCTTCTTGACCCAAGCCCTGCCTCTCCCTGAATGGAAAGAATGATTTTACTTAGATTGTTTTCTGTGAACCTAGACTGAACAGTTTTATGGTCAGCAGTGGCCATTAGATCACGTAGTTTGCCTTCTTACAGCATCGGCCATAGAATTTCATCGATTTACTCCTTTCACGTGTCTTTGAGTACAGCTTGTCTTATTCAGAAGTCCTCAAGAGATGGAAAATTCATCAAATATCTGCCTCTTTCTTTAAATACCCAATCAGATTCATTATTAAAAAACCCATGCCATGATTCTAATGCAATGTTACCTACTTTTATAGAGCAACAATATTATTTTCATGTCTTTCATGAGCTTTAACTACTTTTGTCTTCTCCTTGTGAAAGTACTTACATGACAGAAGTCACATCTAGATGACGTTTTGACAAACTAATGTAGGGTAATTTGCCCAGGTCTTTTCAGGTCTGTTGTGTAAGCTAAGTGCAGCAGCTTTTGTAATTGTCTTTTTTTTTTTTTCTTTTTCTTTTTATTGCAGTCTGTGTACTGCATATTTACAGGAAAAATGTGCAGCTGAATAGAGTGCACCACAAACCTCCTGTCTGACTCTGGGCAAGTCCCTTAGCCCATGAAGTTACATTTCTCACTTCTTCATCAAAAAAATGAGATAATAGAACTCACAAGTAACTACAGGGCATAAATATGCTCATTTTTTTACAAATTATACTAATGACAGTACATGAAATCTGATGCTGTGCTTCCTTTGTAGATTATGGAGGAAGGGATCGGGTAGAAATGAGGGGCAAAATAAGACTTATGCAATTAAATCTACTGTTCAGTTGATTAAAAACTTACCACCGATATATAACATGTTCCTGTTGTGGGTTAGTACATTTACATATACTTAACTTTTTTATCTGTAACTCTTGAAGTAGGGCATATTTAAGTTCACTTATTCACTGTAAACTTGCAATTATTTTTTGTTCCTCTTCCTTGTACTTCCCACAGCTCTTTCTAGTAAAGTTCTGCCTAGAAATTAATTCCATGTTGCATTAAAATGTCTTTTAAAAAGACCAGTATTGCCTAACTTAGAGATATGAGGTGTCTGCCCATGCAGTAAAAATCAAATTGATCTATTTAGCTGTCATACTGCTTTTCAAGCTCATGTCTAATTTGCTTGCCAATTTAATCCTGAAGACTCTGTCAGCGTGGCTATTTCCAGATATATACTTCCATTTAAGTGCCTGTGTTTCAGGTTATTTTTCTTTGGATATGTTTTTTGTGGGTTTTTTTTTCCCCTAATATGAATGTTTTGGTGCTTCTTATTGCTCTAGATGCCTTTCTATAGTCAATGAAGACAGAATTTGATTGGTAAATGTGAATCCAACAGCCCCATCACCTATTCTAAAACTTCTGTCTTGTATTAGCGTTGATACATTCATGAGCAGATTTTCCTTGTATAAAAGCCCTGCTTCAAAACAAGCACAATGATTTGTACACAAGTCTTAAATATTCTAAATGATGCCTTAATAATTTGGGCTATCAAAAATAATGCATAGCTGCCACCTCTTTTGCCCTCTGCCATTTTGCTAACTATTCTGGTGCTCTTTTGGGGTTCTGGAAGAGTGAGAAATTACCAAGAGTTTTTCTAAATGTTTTATGACTACATGTGATATTTTTTTTTATTTCCAGTTTTTTATTTAGCTGATATTGTTCACCAGATTTGAACCAAACTTGCAAATATTGTTTTGTTAAACAAACTTTTTTTTTTTCCAAATAAAACTAGCTTGTTCGTCTTGTTGCTGTGTGCAAAAGGTTTAAACCAAGACAGAACAGATGTGAACGAGCTTAATCCAAGGACTATTGAAAACATTAGGCATTGGGTCAAGACCTGATTAGAAGAATCTTCCTGACACAGAGTCTGTTAAGGTACAGAACAGAGTCCCCTGAGAAGACATAGAATCCTTGTTTCTTTGCCTGTCTGAAACTAGACTGAACATAGCAGTAAATTTTAAAAAAAGTTTACCCATATAAAAAGCAGATAATTGTTCTATTAAAAGGGATTGATAACTTAATGAATTTTAAAATTTGGTGTCAGTTGATTGCTTTAGATTAGAGTTGGTTTGAGATTGTGCCTGTGGCAGGCCAATAAAAAATTTATATTAATTTGTGTGTAAGTAGAGTGTTCCTCGTGGGTTTTGAACTGGGTGCAGAGATGAAATGAGGCAGAGGCTTACAGATTAGAACAAGCTTTTTAATATTCTTTGCGAGCTGTTTTTAGAAACATCACAAGGAACATAAAATCAGGCACAGTTGTGAAGAGAGGCAGCGCGATTTATAAACAGACATGTGGGGCAAACAAAATTTCAAAGCTGATCATGCACAAATGCCCAATTCCAGTTGTCCAACTTGCACATACTGAAAGCCCAACTGCAGGCACACATCTGCTGTTCCCAGCCCATGAACACAGCCCTACTTAAGCAAGCTTGTATAAACTCATGGCAATTTGATAGTATTCTCAAGAAATTACCAGGTTATCACTAAAAAATTAAGCTGCATTGCTTTGACTATGAGATTTAGCTTCCTCTATGAGTAAACCAGTGTAGGAAACTGCCCTGTAAGTTGTTGAGTCACGTTTGGGAATTGCTTTTTCTTTCTCGAAGAACCTGGGTAGTACAGTTTTCACCTGGAGCTGAGCTAGTGATTTTTCTTTTGAGCCAGGTGAAGTTCTGGTGATGCGATGCAGCCATTTCTTCCTAGCTTTACTGTCCATGCAGTATGTTTTTCCAGGGTCACCTAGTTTGAACCGTTTTGGATTACTGAAACGGTGAGTGAACATGTCTCCACGGAAAACACACCTTTTAAAGATGGAAGGTGTTCATGTGATAGGGGCACACCTCACATATGGGTTTCATATAGGGAGAATTGTTTGCTTTCAGATCTTGTTCCTCAGCCAGCACCTGTCTTTTGGGCTCCCAGCACAGTCCTATGTCTTCTTCTCACCTGCCTGAAGAGGTTGGGAAGCTAAAGTGAAACAGCTGAGGGTGACTGCTCTAGAAACATCAGTGGTATCTGTGCTGTGCTAGGGATCAGAAGGAGTTGTGCTGATAGCAGAGAAATTAAAATAGGACCTACAGCACACAGGACTACACAACTGGAGAACAGGAGTCTTTGACCAAGAAACTGGTGGTTCACAGCAAACGGCACAGTGTCAGGGTGGAGAAGGCTTGCACTGAAGGACCACGCTGATGAGAAAAGATGGGGAATGACCTGAGGAAGGAAGTGGTAGGAAAAGACTACAATGAACTGTGGCCCTGCAAGCTCCAGCTGGTGCAGACAGTTCCCCTCTTTCAACTGGTCTTTGATAGTACTGGTGTCAATGGTTTCCCAAACCAGTATTCTAGATTTCACAAGTTTTGTACTACTTGTTATGTTTCAGTTCTGGTTAAGGTTCAGTGAAACTTCAAAATAATAGGTCAAATTGAATTCTGGTCTGAGACAAAGTAATGATGAGAAACTCTTTTGGTTTCATATGTGGTTTGTCTCTTGGGATATAAGTTTTTGTGGAAGTGCCTAGAATGCTTCATTTAGAAAAACTAAACACTTCTCAAAGGCGATCGCTTTCTATACAGTTCTATCAGATATTTCTTTTACGATACAGTGAGTTATATAGTTGATGCACCACTTACCAGGAGTTTATATGAATAAATGAAGCATATAAAGTTCTGTTGTTTCCTTTTAAACATTTTTAAATCTAGTCTTTACCTGACAATGGGGAACATTTTAGGGATGAGTATATTTGGCAAAGGAGGCTGTTTAGGCAAACATTCTAGTTTTCACATTTCTTCGTACTTAGGGGAATAGAGAACATAAAGATGGGGCGTAGATTTTTGTGTTGGTAGTATTTATGTTTGCTGCCTTCCTAGATTGCTAGAATAAGGACTAGTGTTTTAATTCCTGAAAGGGAATTTTTACTTCCTGACTACTCACAAATCAATAACCCCACTGTATATTTTAATAGTGGTTTTATCACAAAACTGAATGCACAGTTTAATAGCCTACCCTTCTACTCCTCATTTTGGCTTGGATTTTCTGAGAAAAAAAGAGGAGAAAATGTTGATTTTTCTTTTGCTCCTCAGAGGTTCAGGTGCCATGCTCTAGTTTCCACCAGCTCTAGAAGAGTGTTGTGAGAGTGTAACTTTGGTACAGCTATATGGGAATGTTAGATTGGAAGATACCATTTTAATCTGTCCTTCAAGTACTTCTGCAATACTGACACTCTGGAGAAAACTACTGGGGGGAAACAGGAGAAATTGGAGGAATAGCTCAGAATTTAATAGAGGACCCTTGATGTCTTCTTATGAAGCCATTCACCTTCTAAGAGTCATTATTCTGACCTACTTTAAGTCTTTTGAAATGTTGGGTAGTGTGGAGACACCTTGGAACCTTCCTTCCAGTTGACTTTAAGAAAGTGAGCAATACCATGTTTATTACTTTAATATTTTAGATTCTTACTGCTAGATGGTTCATCACTCAAAGCAGCATCACCCACCACCAACCTCCATATGGCAATCTTCCATGAATTTGCATTTACTTTCAAGATTTTTCTGTTAGATGTCCTGAAGTCTCCATTGTTGGGGTTTTTTTTGTAGTGAGGGAAGTTTGCAGTCAGTTGCTATACTGGGAAGCATAGTGTATTCTTCTAATTTTCAGATATTTTCAGAGATTGGTGTTATTTTCCTCAGGTGTATCCAGATGTGAATCAAAATGCTACACTGAGTGTATTTAGAAACTATTAAATCTACATCTTATCAGACTCTTGGAAACCAATATTATACTGGGCACCAGTTCCAATGAAATATAATGATATATTAAACTTCTATAACATAATATATTACACTTGCATATCACATATGGATGTATATTATATACTGTTATAGAATATAACAGTCTTAATAACCATGGAGGTTATTTGGTGTTAAACTGTAGTGACAGAAGAATTAGGTAGTTTCAGTGCATATAATTTATAAGCAAAGGTGATTCAGAAGATTCAAAATCTGAATATTTTGTGTTTAAAATATTAACTTTTTTTTTTACAAAGTGTTATATGAAGGAAATTATTGTAAGTGCAAAGTAAGCTAAGCCCTAGTATCATATTGCATTTTTTATCTGCTCATCTTTGAGCAATATTTATGTTTAATTATAATTATCTGTGTTATCAAAGACAGGGAAAAAATAATTATTTATTTATAAACAAGATTTCAAATATTGGGTGCATTCAGGGAATTTACATGCTCTGATGATTCGTGGCGATTACATTGTTGAAGATAAATGCCTTAGAAAGTTGTGGATAATTTTTAAACTCCTGATAAATGAATTAAACAAATGTTGTCTTATTTACGGTAAAGCACATCCTCAGCAAAAGTGCTCTGCTCTTTTTGAAGACTTGCGTTCTATTTTCAGGAGCTTTGTGATATAATTTTTCTAAATTTACTGTAATTAATGAGAAGTAATGATCAGTAATCAACTTAAATGTACCATAAAATATGGAACGTAATATATGCAAGACAAAATTCAAGCATTCCAATTCATGGTACACTTTGTAAGATATTGCCTGATAATTACACAGAGATATTAAGAGGATCCATGTGTAGAGGCTCTTTAAAAAGTCAAGAGGTAAGATCAAAAACTCAATCATAATTGAAGATATTTCTGTCTTCTAGTGCTTAATGTTTCTGCCTGGAGAGTATTTGGTAGTTAAAAATTTACTTTTAAATTTGAGTAGTGTAACCATTACCATCTCCGATCTTTGAAAATGGAATAAATCCTTTTCCCAGTGACCAGGGCATTTAAACCACCACTTTGGGGAGGAAGGACCATGTATTGGTTTGCTCATCATACTGGGATAATAGCTGATTTCCACTTCATTGCTGCTTTTAGCTCCTTAACTAGCAATACCTATGGGCCGTAGACACCAATCAAGGCAGGAATGTGATTATACTTAATTCAGGAGTTATTTCTGGGTGCCGATGTAATTGGTGTACAACTCACGCAGCCTTTCAAAGACTTATGACTTTTGATTATACGTTGGTTTCTTCCACAGGTCTCATATTTCCAGTCTTTCCTAAATACCATAACTGTGAAACATAATGACTGAAACATGCTGGCAGTGAAAACAATCTTGTCCTGAACTTCAAGATATAATGGATATAAAGTCCACTTAGCAGTAGTGTTCTCCCACTGGTAACATTCAGCCTGTAATAAAAAACAGGGTGATTGAATGGATTCACATCTATGTAGCTATAAGAGAACGATGTAAGAGGAAAAAAGGCAAATTATTAAGGCAGTGTACATTCACCAGAGTCCTTAATGCTCTTATGTGACCACTCACCATACAGGATGTGACATAAATTGTATTTTCTAATGCTATTGTCCGCATTTGACAAAAATGAGAAAATATATCCAATTTTTCCTCTATACTGCTACTTCATAGGCCTAAAAGGTGGATTTAACCCATGTCTATTTTGTGTGTGTGTATATATATATATCTACATATATTTGCTGTGTGTGTATATATATATATATAGTATTGTGGTTATATTATCTATATGATGCTGAAATATATTTTGTCTGTGTACACAAGCAGATAAGTTTAAATTTATGCTTTTTTTTCATATTTTCTTTTCTAATCTGGTGTATTAGAGCTTATTGCCCCCACCTCCACCCAGGTTTCTTTGGTATATTTTTCCTTCATTAACTTTAATTTGTCCAAGACATCTATACGGTGGGCGCATGTTCTCCATAGATTCCATACTAAAGGAGATCTTCTGCAACAGGGCATGCTCAGAGTGCCACGTACACAGTCATTTTGGATTAGAAGGAATTAATTAATTTAATGTGAAGGGATATAATCCATCCAGCTCTGTTGGGAGTTGCTTCCTTTATCATGTAGACTGACAGTGCATTGGATGAAGAACTGGCTGAAGGACAGGGCTCAAAGAGTTGCAGTGAATGGGACTGCATCTGGCTGGTGACCAGTATTTGGAGTACTGAAAGAGTAAGGAAGGTGCTGTTCTTGTCATTTTGGATGTTGGTGCCAAAATTAGTATGGACCTTCAGACTATGTAAATAAGGACAGTTGTACCATAGACATTTATTTGTTTGTGGTGATGCTAGAGGTGAAAGAAAGGGGTTTGGTTCCCTCTGCATGAACTTTCAAGAGACACAGAGAGCGTGTAGGATTTCCTCACCGTTCCTTACTGACACACCAAGGGATATTTGCTACTACATTGTTTATGGTAAGGTCTTCTTCTTGGAAAGAAGTTCTGAATTGTTTTGTGTTCTTGACCATATTTTTCCTTCCACTTCAGTAGCTCTTTTCCTCCTCTGAACTTCAGCCTTGATGCCATTCTCGAAAGCGATGGCAGCCCTCTCAGGTCTTGCTCCTTCTAGTTGTTATCTTCTTCTGTAGACCCTCCATGCCCCCCATCAACTGCTTAGTCTTTCTCTGCATTCATCCCAGATGGGATTTGTCCTTCTTGAACCTGAAGAATGAGAAATGTCCCTAGTGGCACAGGTGAATTCTTACCAGGGCTTTTTACAATGCTTGTCTTATAGAAATACCTTGCCTGACTTGCAAGAGTATATGGCTCATAGTCATCCTGTGATTTGCTCATGTCTCCAGGAACGTTTGCCTAGTCCAGTGTTCCCAAACTGGAGCAGAAACTCATGGAGCTGCACCTGATGCTACGTTGTCTATTTCTACTCTGCAGTTATTCACGCGGGGTTTATTGATGTAGGGGATATCTCTTCTGTCAGAGCTTCAGCTGGTAGGAAGGATGGGGGCCACAGAATGATACCATGAGATAGAGCTTTTTCTGCCTCGTGAATGCCACGGAATCCAGAATATAGTGTGGACAAGGAAACCTACATTTCTTGAACAATGGTTTTCTGCAATCTAAATTCAAAAGACCTGACCGTGAATTTCACTCTTCCCTACATTTGATGACAGCAAAGCATTGAAGGTGGAACCTGAGAGATGTGTTAAAGGGGCTTTTACCCATCAGTAGCCTACTGGAGTCCAGCTCCACACTGTCCCCACCAGCAGATCCAGCCCTCCACTAGCCGGCTGAAGTGGTGAGGCAGTTGGACTAGATGACTGTTGCAAGTCCCTTCCAACTCAACTATTCTGTTCTGTTCTATTTTAATTTTAAGACATCTTCATTTATATGTTCCTTACATCTTTTTTCCACCTGTGTGTCCACCCAGATCCCTCCAAACTCATATACTAGCAACAAAGACCTTTTTCTTTCTTGATTTTAATTCTGCCCTTCCGTTCTAGCATTAGTGTTATGGATATATTCCACAGACCTTGTGAGATGGGCACCTGACAAGAAGACATCCTTTGTGAAATCTCTGTTGTATGTTGGTTCTCTGATGTACACTGGAAATGGCTCCCTGAACTATGAAAGCATTGGGTCCGGGCTGGTTCACAGAGACAAAATGCGTTATTCTTTCCCCTACTACAGTCATAATGTGTCCAAGACCAACAGAGGTTAAGAAATTGGGTTTGTTTGGCAGATGTTTCTTGTTATTCTGCCAATTAAGTCAACAATAGGTATTCATAATCCTAGGGAGGCTTGGAGGTCATAGAAATTACGGGGCAGGCAGAATAGCTCATACACAAATAGCTGAAAAAGAAAGCGATCTTCTGGGGATTATTTTTTCCTCTTCTCCTTTTATTCTGTTTGTCCTAAGGGCTGTCACCCATCAGTAACATTGTGCATTGGCTTCACCCCTTGGTTCTGGGTGCAGTGTTCAAGGTCTTGAATGACACACTCTGCCTTATTGTTGCAGGGGAGATGTTCTTCTGCAGTTTGTCTTACGTTCAGCTTTCAGTGCTTTGTAGAAGTATGAAAACTTTTTTCTCAGCAACTAATTTAAAATAAATGGTTGGAATATTTGCATTCTTAAGAGAGAATGGGCAGCCTCTGTGGAGTAAAGATAGCAGTTGTTGTAGGGTGTTACGTGGTGTAATGCAGTCTTTTGTTACCTTACCAGTACAGAGAAATTCATGAGATTCTTATTTTCTGGCCTTCTCATGTATATCCTTGCTGAGCAAGACATGGAGCTGGCAGAGAGAAGCACTGATCTTAAGTGGAAAAAGGGATTTGGAGAAATCATCAAAGAGCTAGTTTGTTTGCTTGTGGCTGGGATGTTAATGGCAATTGAAGGATCTCTGCAAGTAATTCTCTCAGCAGAGTACCACTGGACTTTACAAATGTGGGGCATTCTCATTTTATTACTCCTTATGCAGTAAAGAACAGCGTGATAGAACTGTCAGTTGGGTGAGACTGACAGCAAGAAGAAAGCATTACTGAAAGACAAATAAAGCAAGAGATTTAAGAGAGAAAACAAGCAGCCATGAGGTAATGAACAGCTATGAGACAGTAATTTCACTAAGAAAGCTGAATTTCCATACAAAAAGTCCTCACTCAAGCATAACAATACTAATATATATTGAATAAACATTGAATGGGAAGGATAGGAATGACAAAAGTGTGATAAAATGTTCCTACTGTGGCTTCTGGTGAAAAAGAGAAGTGAATGAGACATTGTTGGTACTAATAATACCTAAAACACTGGAGCAGCTGATAAAAGTATTTGATGTACTGTGACCCCTGAAGGAATGTGACTGTGTTTTTATCTGAAACCAAAAAAGAGAAGGGGCAATAGATGCCTGCTTTACAGTCACATACTCTGACATCCACATGTACTTTTGGAGATATAAAAGACTGCATAATGAGAGACGGAAACATATATGGGGCAAATGATTCCAGCATACAGGAGAAGCTGTTGAAAGAAACAGAGAAATTTCTCCAAATGGCAAGGGCAACTGAACCGTCTAGGAAAAGGATCAAAACAGTGTTGTTAGTGCAGAACAAGTTCACAGGCTCATACTAAAGGAAATTGGGAAGCAGGACAGGGACAGAGTGACCAGGAATGCAGGCGTTAGGGTGCAGGGTAAGTACTGAGAGAAACAATTTGGAAGACAGGAAGAAAACTGTCTGGCTCCTGGCAAACACGTAAAAAGCAGAGAGCATAGCAAGACTTTGTCCAGTGTGTTGCAGCTCAGGAAATATAAAAATGGTAATAGAGCTGGAGAACACAGATTATAGTTAGAAGAAAGATATCTTCTGGCTGCCTTGCGTAGGTCCGGAGAAATTAGTTGCCCAGAAGGATGCTAGCTATTCTGTTCATTTTCGGATCTATTCTATCAGATCTTAATCAGTTGACTCCAGCTGGATGGTGAAGCCATTAGCAACCTAATCCTATCAAACCAGATAGTGGCAACTTTAATCTGGAGGATTAGGATCAGATATTCACGATGCATATACAGGTATTTGAAGTCAAAGAGCAAATGCAGCCTTGTAGAGAAGAATCCTGAAAATTAAGAGACGTTACATGCACAAGATCGTCATTTCCTTTGTGTGGTAGTGGAGAGAGAGTGGTCACTATGGGCTTTCTCAAGCATTTTCAGAAAATGTAAAATCTTATTTCAAAGAACCAGGCACACAAATATCAAGTGAAAGTCAGAAATAAGCCCCCATATACATGCGGTGAGATGAACAAAACTGAATTTTAGTTATAATGGCAGAGCAATGACAACAAGTTGATAACTCTACTAAGAAATGACATCATTATATCTGTTGAAGCTTTCAGGGAATGACTCAGAGGCCTAATTAATGCTGAGGAAAATTTGGAGTAAACTGAGGATCTTTATTTAGCCAAACAATTAAATGTATCATTATAAAGAAATTGCTGCTTATCGCTTCTCCTCAGAGGTTCTTCAGATTTTTTTTCTGCTTTCACCCTGTACCCTTTGCAACATCAGAATAAACCCTGGAAAGTGAAAAATGTTTTTCCTTTCTGATGTCAAATCCTGGGCTCAAGAGCTGAGGTGGAGCTTTCTTCCCGGAAGGTGTCTGACCTGGCAGGTTTGCTTTGTTGGTCCTCAGTGCTCTTTCTGGCAGAAAAAAAATGTGGTATGTGCTTCATGCAGGTTAAGTAGAGTTTCATGTTCAGAACCCAACTCTGGAGAAACGAGCATTTCATTAGCCAGCTGCCTGGAATCAACTTAATATGGAAAAGTGAGAAAGCTTGAGAGATTTTAGGGTCTCTGAATACGGCTTTTCTTATTGTTTCACACAGTTACGCTTATGCAGGGAAAAGCTTTTTGGAAATGTCAGGCTACTTTTAAACTCACATATGTTTCTTGGTGCTGAGAAGTTTCCAATGGCTAAAATCCTTCTCCCAGAGAAGGGAAACCATCCTTGACAACCTTGCTAAAGAGTGGTTTCATCACTCACTGTTTAGGATCAAACCACTTTGTTGAACAAAAGCTTTGAAGTGCCATGACATCTAGTCCACTGTACTTTGTGTTGGCCTCTGCGTCCACCGTGGATTTAATAGTCATGGGTACCTTTGGATTACAGAATCATAGAATGGTAGAGGTTGGAAGGGATCTCTGGAGATCATCTAGTCTAAACCCTCTGGCAAAGCAGGTCCATCTAAAGCAGGTTGCACAGGATTACATCTAGATTCAATCCTGTGGATGTGGCATGGAGAACTTGTATTCTGGATCTGTTCATCAGTGTCTGGGTTCAGCTCCAGAAGTCAGTCTGCAGAGAGCTCTCCAGCGGCTCAGGGTGATCTGCTCAGCTCTGCGGACCCTTCGCTGTGTTGTTGAAAGTGTGACATCTCACTGACAGTACCACAGCTGTGCATTGACGAGCACAGCGGGATTCACAACAGACCTCTTGGGAAGCAGTTGGTGCGTATCCTTTTGCTAGGAAACTTCACAAGACTTGTGGGACCTTTTCTCTTCATCTGCACTTTATACAGCCTGCCTGTGTGCTCATATTGTGTTAGACGTCGTGTTTGGATGTGAATGTTTAACTATATATTCAATGTATGGTTAGACATGAAGAACTTGGCATATGACACACAAGGTATGTGCAGATAAAATTACTTGACGCACTTTTGTATCTTACTAGGGGACACTGAAGGTTCAGATCTAGTATTCTAACTTAGAGTAAACCAACCCTGTTAGAAATATTCTGAAAATTTTAATAAGGAACTTCAAGGGAGTGTTGGAGAACTATCATTTGGGACTTGTAAAAGTAGGCTGGACAAAGCAGTAACAATAGAGTTGTGGGGGTTTTTTTTTAAAAAAAAAAGGAATGACAATTGGAAATAACTTGCAGTGCTGGGAGAAGGGAGCATAAATGATTTCTTAGGCCTTTTCTTTTTTTTAATGTTATAATCTTAAATTATTTCTTTGAAAGGATTTCTCCCTGCTTTAATGTAATGAATTCCATAGCAATGATGAGTAAAGTATTTAGGGACTTTTACCAGGGAATGTTTAGAAGAGATGATGAATGATTATTGGCTTCAGTTGCTAATTGACACAATAACTCTTGCCAAGGGATTCCTCTCTACTTTCGAAACTATATTCTAAAAAGGAGAGAGAATTGATTTGTTAGATAACACACTTGTGTTAATAGACTAACTGAACCAGGATGGAGATTCATGGCCTCTCATTTTTTCTTAAGACATTGTGTCCTTCTTGGCTTTATGTTTTTGTTTCTTGTGATTTGTGATAGGAAAAAGATGTGTAACTTTAATAAACAAACTATGACAATAATTTTAAGATACAGCTTCAGTCTGCCAAGAAAGAAGAAGCTATAGGAATAGTCCTACAGATAGTTTGAATGTGTTAATTTTTTTAAAAAAAAAAAGAAGAAAATGCGCAAGCAGAACAGGTTTGCCCAGCTACCTTTTCTATAGAACCACTGATTTCCACCCTGAAGAGGTCAGGCAGATTTATGGAATAAAACAGGGCCTTGGGCCATGTAACATGATTGCGAGCTAGTTAACCACTCATTTGTGCCAAGTAAATTTTGGAAATGATTCTCCTTTGCTGACAGTACCCTCATTACTGATTGTGTAGAGTAATTTATCAGGCATTTCTTAAAATAAACCGTTCATTTATGCTAATAGGACTTGGCAGGGAGGAAAAATTGGCCGGACTTGAAGTTCCTAGTGTTTTTCTTTTTTAAAACAAAAACTGTAAAGTCCTCAGTATTTTGAGCAACCTTTATCATGGCCACGCATACAGTTTATTAAAGTGACAACTAATTGCATAATAAATTTTCAAAATGGCAGAAAATTATTCCTATGTTAAGTTTACAGAGCAAATACTTTTGTAGTATTGTAAAAGCAGAGTAATTAGTTTCATACTTGGGTATTCTTTATTGGCTAAGCTTCTGGTATTAATGAATCACTTAGCATCTTTTCCATGACTCATCTATTCTCGGTGCAGTACCTCATCTTGAAATATCTCTTTGTTCTTTATCCCTCTCATGTATTTTCTCTTCGGTAGCTCCCTCCAAGGAGATGTTTTGTTTCTGCTTGCTTGCGAGGCTTTGATCCTGCAAACACCCATGCACATCAGTAACTACTGAAGTGAGCAGTCCCATTGAAACTATGGAACTGGTCAATGTGTACGGTTACTCACATGTTCCAACATTTGTAGGACCCAACTGCGGTCACTGTAGAGATTTTAGCTGCTATCCTT
Source organism: Antrostomus carolinensis (assembly GCF_000700745.2). Classification (NCBI taxonomy): domain Eukaryota; kingdom Metazoa; phylum Chordata; class Aves; order Caprimulgiformes; family Caprimulgidae; genus Antrostomus; species Antrostomus carolinensis. Next base: position 216,795 of record NW_010303169.1, read on the forward strand.
TGGAGCTGCGCTGTGGAGATGATTAGATTTAGATCAATACATTTCACATTCAGTTGTCTTCAAAAAAGAATTTTTAAATACATCAATTCCTGAAAAAAACATCCTTCCTAGCACACAAGAAGACTTCCAAAGGTCAAAAATTAAAAGAAAGCATGTATTGAAACTCACAAATAAGGACTGCAACACTGATAAAATGACAGCTGTAGCGAATTGTGACTCACCAAAAAACAATGCTTTAATCCAATGCTTGCTGAAGTGTAAGGGGAAGTCTTCTGTTAACTTCACTGGTGGTTAGATCTGGTCCTCATTTAATAAGACAAAGCTAGATGTATCTCCAATTGTACATAAATTCTGCGATAAGTTTTTTTTATGTATTCAGTTTCCCAGCAAATGGCAAAATCTGCTGCATCTTTGAGTAAAACTAAATAGTGATGATGTTTTTGTTGTTGCTTTTTTAATGCAAGCAAATATGGCAATGAGTAAATGCAATTAGTACAGAATATACTGTGCTTCTTAGTATAATAACAAATTGAGCATGGCACATTGACCCCAAATTTTCATCATGCCTCAGCCTTTAACTACAAATGCCAGAAACTCAAGCTGTGTTTGCAAAGACAAACAACCTAAAACAACCAACGGCACCTTAAATTGGAGATTTTTCCCTAAGTATTTTTTAATAATCAGACTTTTCAATGGAGCTCTGTGATGATACAACTTAGATTATGGCTTGAATTTTTTTGCTGTCTCGTGCTACTGTAGTTTGTAGTTTGCAGAACTGAAGGGACCCATATCTAGTACAATGCTACAAAGAACAAACATTCTTTAATTTTTTGCAATTCTTCAGCTTTTTAGACTTGAAACTCAAATTTAAAGTGTGAAGCTCATTCCATGAACATTTCTTGAACCTGGCCTTTTCCGATACATGTCTATTACTCACCATCATAATTAGAATGTCCCTGCAATGGGTCTAAATGTTTCTGTTAATGCTTTCCACTTCTGTCTGCATTCTTTTCATATTGTTTCCTGCCATTAATGCAATAAAAATGTCAGCCACAAATACCAGATTCCTAATGGAAAAGCAAAACAAACTAAACCCACAGCCAGCGCCACAGCTGAGAGATATTATTTTTCCCTGATACTCCAAATTGTTACTAGGCAAACAATTAATTGAGGTTGCGTATACAATGTGCATTATTAACTAAGTTATGTTGTTCATACACAGAGATTAGAATTACTGAGACTCACTGGAACTTTAACAGAGTAGTTTCTTGCACACATTTGGGTTGCCTGGTCAGAGAAAGATGGTCTCTTGTTTAAATGAGAGGACCATAATTTGTACTTTTGGCTTTTCATGCTCTTGGGAAAAAAAACCCCAAACTGTTAATTTTTAGTTTGAGATAGTGTGGGGAAAACATTGCTTCTTTAATGTCCTCAGACATAGAGATTTTTAATGAATTTACACTTTTAATTTGTTACGAGTTCCTAAAAGGTAGAAGGCCCAGAAGAGAGGATCTAAAACTGATTATCTATTGTTAGTGCAAGATGAATGTTTCTTCTAATGTGTCAGCTAGTTTGTACAATGCAGTAAGTAGCCTCTGTGTGTGGGTTGGTTTGTTGTTTTTTTTTTCCTCATTATTAGACCTTTCAGAGCTATCAGCTGTTTTTAAATGCAGTTATATGAAACGTTTCTACTTAGAGAAAATAGTTTATTGATATGAAATTGTGATGAGGAAATTAACTTAGAAGACTGAATTCTATAAAGCACAAATTAGTTGTGGTAGTGAAGTTCTAAATATATTATAATATATATGTTTGGAGATCAGTTCCCCCTATGCTCTGTTCTCTAAGCATAAATAAAATGGAATAAAAAAAGTGGACCCTTCCCCATGGAGTTTGTAATCTTAAGTGTAATAGAGGAGAAACCAAATTGATAAAGAGCATAAAGAAGCATTGGGACAATCTGAGTCAGCATACAACAAATGGTTGGAGGGCTTTGGTCAAATTTATTATGAATATTTTAGTTACTCATTGAAGAGTAGATTTCTGAGAAACTTCTGAGTTGTTTCTGTTAGTTAAGGGGTGCAGGAAAAAAAGGCTAGATGTCTGTCTGTTACCTCCCAGGTAATGTGCCAAAAAAATCTCTCTCCCATAAAGCTTTCTGTGTGGGAATAGTGTGAGCTGCAGAGAGCAGATTCTGCCTGATAGGAGTTTTGCACAGACTCTGGTTTATGCTGAAAACCTGATGGTTTTCTATCTATTTATTCTGTTTTCTATCTATTTATTCCACCTTTTGTTTCAGTAAATGTATTTTGATATCTTTTGCTGATTCTGTGATTTTGTGATTTTTGAGACTCTCTATTATTATGCAGCTCAATAGTGTAAGTTCAGCCTGGAAACCCTTCAAATTAAGGATTGTTTTCTTTTAATTGTTTGTGCAGTTTTTGGTTCAGCTGAGCCTCTGTCTAGATTAAAAACAATAGCAATAACTCAAAATAAGTATGTACTCTGAAAATGTTTTCAAACGTTCCATTTTTTAATGAGAAAGTGATGGAAAATGGCGGGAGGTTCAGAATACAATGGATCCACTATGCTTCCCTTATTTAATTTTGCTTCTTCTTCCCAAACTCCTCGGTGATGATTCTGCAAGCCTTGCAGCGTAGGAATTGACCACTACTGGAGAGAAACCCTGTTTGTTTATTAACAAGGCTCCATTGCCTGTGGGGAAGCTGTGCTGAGACATGCTGTGCAGTGCTCAGATTTAGAATAGAAACATAGAATTATAGAATCATTTTGGTTGGAAAAGTCCTTTGAGATCATTGAGTCCAACTGATGTGTCAGGTCCAACTGCAGGATTTGAAATATAATAATAATTGTATAAGCAGGTAGCTGAAATGTGTCTCTGCCCAATGCTCTTTTAGAAGAGCTACCAACGTGAGCAATGAACCTTGATCTGGTCCTAGCTCCAGCTCCCATCCACACCAAGACTGTACAGCAAGATGTCAAAGCTGCAGATTCATCTTCTCCCCCTGCAAGCCCTGCTAAAAAAATAATAAATAAAGCTGTAAAGATGCTTTCTCAGGAGTCTGATTAACAAGCCATTGCGCAGTGGTGTATAATTTGACACCACATGATTAAGAAAAAATTAAGTGCCACTGAATGCTGTTTTAAAAGACTCAGCATGGACATTCCAACTACAGCAATATTTCAGTAGTTCCATCTGTATTTAGTCTTAGCACATTGGCAATAGAACTAAAGCCTATTAACACTCGGGAAGTTCCGTGTTCATGATTTTTCATTTGAAAAATATAAACCCAATGCCAGGCAAAGCAGAAGTTGAAAAGGTTATCCTTTATCTTCTCAAACCAAGGTTAAAAAAAAAATAAAAATAAAATCCTAATCTAATTTAGTTTGCATGAGTGTATCGTATTTTTTGGCCTCTTTAGAAAATGACTGTTCCTCATTTTTCTCCAGCTGTAAGTAATATGACTTAAATAGCTCAGTGAAGCAGCTCTATTATTTACTGGTCAAAAAACATTACAAATGATTGAAGAGTTTTTATGAAAGAGGTGGCTGAGAATTATTCTCATTTGCTTCCAGTTGAAAGTTTAATGCTTGTGGCATATTGCAGGGGCAATGTAAATCCACAGGCAGACAGAAAATCTGAAATATTCTCATTTTTTTATGGTTTACATTTTTCTGTTTTTTTTCTCAGGTTTGCAAGTATTTAGTACATTTAAAACTCATGAGTTTTTCAGAAGTGATTTTTGCATGCCAGATTTGAGCTGCTTCTTAAATGGGTATTGATTTTCAGACGCTGCTTACTGGCCTGATTGAAACCAAGCCTGTTGGAACGGGCCTAAACCATAGAGTGAAGGAAGAGACAGGGATATCCAGGAGATCTCCAGAACCACAGTGTTTCTTGTTAGCCAGATGCTTCACCCACTCTGATTTCCCCCATGCAAAGGGGAGAGGACTGCAGACCATAAACCTTTTGAGGTTCAAGGTAATATCTTTGCACGACACCTTGGAAAGCCTTAAGCAGCGTTTCACATTTTCCCCTAATGAAAGCAGGAAGATCATGAGAGATTTGATTGAAAAAGTCAATTTGAAGCCTAGTCAGTTAATCTCATACATTGCAGGTAGAACTGAATCTTATTTAAAGTAATGTAGCATCACATTTAAAATCTTTCATGTGAAAGACAAGCGCAGTACTGAGTAGTACAGAAGACATAATACTGATGAAGCCTACTTGTGAGCCCTCCTACTAGTTTTTGTCAGTTTTTACCCCATTTCCCTGTGTCAGATACTGAGTTTTCCACTCTCACTCGCTGATCAAGTGAAGTTGTTCAAATACCAGGTTTAACTTTACATGTTCTTTATTCTTATTTGCTTAAGTAAGTTATGAACAGTGTTTGACTAGGGGACTGTTGCTAAGATTGATTGCCAGGAGAGAAGTACTGATATTGTCTATACCGGATGTTCTCCATCTAAGAATCTCACTGACCAGAGCAGGCTCAGCACTGAATTCTGACCAGATCACTTGGAAATTTGTCTGGTTGAGTCTTGAAAACCTCCAAGGATGGAGATTCCACAACCTCATCTGAAAGCCCTCATGACACTTGGTTTCTGAAGGCCGTCTGTGTTGGAGCAGTAGGAAATAAATCCCTTGTTCTCTTTCAATTATGGTATTGCCAGGTGTTATCTGAAACAATACTATGGGAAGAAAAAAAAAAAAGGAAATCTAGTGTTATTTAAAAATTGACAGTATCACCTTAAAATAATTCTTTTCTAAATGTTTTATGTGAGTGCTGTGGAACAGTAACACATGCACATACTCTTCCAGCTGTACAGTAAAATTTATGAACCTCACACTTCTGGCACCATTGGTATCACTCTAAGGACAATAGTTTTGCATGAACAGTATTTGTGTGGTGGTATGTTGTGGTTCTATTATGATGAAAAGGGTTAGAAGGCATGGAAGTTTTGGGGGGTTTTTTGGTTTTTTTTTGTTTTGTTTTGTTGTTTTTTTTTGTTTTTTTTTAAATGGCAAAAGCTTTTATTTTAACTTAATATTTTTATTTTTAAGCCAATAAGAATATACATACATATGCTTTTTAAATATTCCTAAAGGATATATTTTTTTTACTGTCTGCAGCTTTATCTTTAAGAGAAATTCATTGCTAAAAGCTGTTCTTCTTGGATGAGACCTTTTGAATGGAAAGGAAGTTGAGAACCTATCTTGAAGTTGCTGTGCTTTTCTTTATCATGCTGTCCATCGGTGAAGCTTGAGCCCCTGCAGTTGACTTTTCAGACACAATCCATTCAAATTAGCTTTTTTTTTTTTTCTACTGTCTTTTGTCAAATCAGCGGTTGGCTCCTACCACACTGTCCCTTAGCTCGATTATTTCACCCCTGTTCCTGACTGCATTATTCACAGAGTCAGCCACAGTTGGCCAAGCACATGATGAAAAATTCTTGTGATCATATGGACTTCCTCAGCTGCAAGTGATGACTCTGCTTCGTATCTGCTGTTTTCTCACTCCAGCAGCATTTCTTCTGAATCTCATTGATAAGCATCTCAGTTACCAATTCATCACTATTAACATGAAACTCTCCTCTGCTCCTCTTGCTCTATTTTCTGCCCTAACCATCCAACTCCTTTTTTTTGCTTCCATAGCTCTCTCCACTTTTTATCACTCCTTCCCCTATTTTATCTTCTCCATTATCTTTTTTACTCAAGAACTGAAGAGTGATCAGCCTGGGGCAGATAGAAGGTCTGTGTCTCATCCTGTCTCATCTCTAACAGTAACCAAAGTTCTGGCTCCCTTGTCAGAAAAAAACCAACCAACGAACCAAACCCCAAGCCTCCTTTTCCAATTATTTCTTCTATCAATTAAGTTAAAGATTCCTTCAACATGCTACCCAGAGCAATTACCTGAAACTCTTCTCTGTGACTCCAGTCTTTCTTTTAGGAAACCTCATGACAAAATCCCTGATGGTGAAATTTTGGTTTGCACTCTGTCCCCTCCAGTAATATCAGAGTCCACCCCTCCAGAAACGCATCGTTATTTGAGTTGAGCTATGGGAGCCTTTGATGGCTGCGGAACTGTGTGACCCTATGATAACAAACCACTCAGAATGGAAACTTTAGGTTTGTGGTTTTGAGAAGCAAATATAAATGAAGAAGGTCCTTTTAGGAATGACATGAACTGAGTTAAATGTCCCCCTTTTTAAGAGTTGCAAACTCAAATCCTGCCCTTATTATGCACTATTGCATTTTTTTTTCTCTGAGTGACCCAGCTGGAGTCTTGCCTTTTCCTCACTAGTCTGCCAAGGAACCTTTGTGCTGAATCACTGACTATTTCTACTGTAATTGGCTTGGACTTCCAGGGTGAGGGGTGTGCTGAATACTTCTCCTTTTTTGCCCACTAATTGTTTTCCATGCCTCATGGGGTATTTTCTTGAGATTTTTGGTGCTCCTGTAATATTTGATTTGGAGCTGGATGTGTAGCAAAATGAAAATTGTTTCAATTTGATTAATTTCTTAAACGTTGCTTGTCAGTTTAAGGAAATTTTGAGCCATTTTTCTTCTTGCTGAGGAGCGAGTTTTAAACTATCTTAAGACTTCCTGTAGGTAACCAAATGTTTAAAAAAAAAAATATCCTCAACCATTTTTTCCACACAGTTATTTCAGCCAAGATTTGTGTTTATCCCTTTATTGGTCCTTTTAGAATAAACAAGAAATAATGGAGTAGTTGTGCTTACATTGCCCTATTCCCTACTTCCCAGGCAAATCAAGGGTATCTCTCAGCAGCAGAAGGATGAGGTAGAGTTGTGATTGCAGCCATTACGTGGGGGAGCAGGAAGGTGATAGGAATCGGTGTGCTGGCTTTTTCATTAAGAGCTGTATTCCAGTTGTGCTGCTCTTTCTGCAGAAAAAAGAAATAAATAAATAAATAAATAAAAAACCCCAGAATTTTTAGCAGATGGATCAGTGCTCTGATAAACTTTGCACTGAGGAATTGTTTTCACAAAGGTCCTTGATATCACTGTAGGCATGTGTGTGTGTGTGTGTGTACTAACACACTTGCCCACTAAGAGTACAGCAGCCAAAGGATGGGGTCAGTTTAGAGGAGGGACACAGAGAGACAGGCCTAGCTGAAGAGGATAGGCACATAAGTGTGGTTGTTCTGTGAATATGGCAGAATTTTCTGTTAGAGATGGAATGGTGGGCATCACCTACATTTTGGGGAGAAGAGGAATAAGAAAATATCAGAATGTCACTGTATGTGACCTCACTGGCTCATCAGCTGTGAAAAAGCAATCTATGTGTGAATTGCTGCAGGAGAAAAGCAAATCTTTTACACTATATACTTTAAAAAGTAGCACTGAAATGCCTGCCATGATGGGGTTAGGGGAAAAAAAAGAAAAGGCTGTTTTGGTCTCAAGTCTCATCAGTTCTGGCTTCAGTTCTCTCACCAACTGTACCACCTTTAAACTCCAGGACACCTTCTTCTTTGTCAAATTGACATGTTTCCTTAGGAGTGTATCTTACGAATGTCAACCTGTGAACATCCAATTGCTTCAAAGTGTATTTCCTGGAGAACAACTCACATGCAAAATAAATAAATAAATAAATAAGGCAAGTGTTGTCTGATAAAGGAAATCCTTCACTATTCATAAAATATTTGCGTTATTTGAGAAAAGAGGAAATTGCTAAGGATTAGGTTTACAGCACATGAGCATGTCTCAAAAGTGCTACTCTGTAAAGCTTGTCAAGGAAAAAAAAAAAAAAAAGGAAAATAAATCCCAGTAGGATTCCAGAGTTTTGCATCCTGTAGTTTATTACAATTGTCAGTAAAAGCAGCAAGGATTATGGAAGTAGATTTATTAATTTTATGAAATCCTGGCACAAAGGATTGGTGGCCCTCTGATAGAAAATGAAGTGGAAGTATTTTGTGAAAGACAGACATTGTGTACTTGCAGTGAAAAGTTATTATTGCAGCAAACCTGTTGCAAATAAATCGCTGTAGCAAATCCCTTGGAAGTTACTTGCCTTCAAGTCGATGGGATTATGTTTTATGTCTCCTTGAGTAAAGGAAGATCCTTGGTTTCAATGGGTGTTCAAATTCCTCGAGGCAGTTTGCAGAATTAGAACAGCTAATCATAACCAGTTTGGAAAAGTTTCCTGTTGGTGTTGGAGCATTTGTTATTAATGCCTTAAAGGCACGCTTTCTGCTAAAAAGAAGGTTCATTTTCTCTACTTTCAGCATCTCATCCTTTGTACCAGGTGTCCTTTGTAAGATTTAAAAATATTTGCTCCTTTTCAGGGTCTCTCATTTGTATGTTGAAAGGAAACTACAACGATGACAGTAAATTGTGCTAAAAAAGGTGTTAACTGAAACACGATGATTAAATAATTTATAAACATAATCTGTTTTTTCACCTCAAGGCAGAGTCTGTCGCATATGACAAACAAAAATACTGCTATTGAGATCTGAATTTTCAAAGTTCTTAGGTAATATCTGTCTGAAAGCAGTCGTAGGCTACTACGTAGAAGAACTCTGGTCTGGTCGGCAGGTACCTGACTTGGTACCTGCATCACAGAGATAGCAGTTTCACTTATCTCTATAAATATTTTAGCACTTTTGGTGGGTATGGGTAAAAAAGTCCCGTTTTCTCTTAGAAGTCTCTCTACAGGAGAAGCTTAATGCCTTCTGGGCCAAGTCAGAGAAGCTGAAAAAGCAGCCTTGTTTTTCTCTTTAATTTAAATAAGGAAGGAAGTTAAGTGTCCATGCTGGTGTTGCAGTACACCCTTAATAATCATAGCAGTCTATTTCATTTTTATCTCAAGTAGTAATTACTTTAACTCATACAAAATTAAAAAGTAAGTTTAAATTTTTGTTTATGGTGATGTTTAATTTTTTTGCATCAATTTAATTGGAAAATACAGCTTCTATTTGCCTAAGATGCTTCAATGGGTCTATTACCATTTCATCTAAACAATAGATAAACTCATGAACCTTAATATCTTGAGAACCACTAACCACTTGAGAACCACCCTGTTTCACAGGGACAAAGAACAATTTCCCTAAGGTCACAATAAGAGAGTTTCATGCTCTGCAGTCCTTGAGAACCTACTCATCACTGGGCCATCCTTTCCTCATTGCAGAGGAGCAATGACATGTTCCAGGCTCTGGTCTCTCACTGCCTCTTTCTTTGCTTTTTATGTCTTGTCTCCATGAGTTTTTTCTGCAACCCAGGGACGTTCACAGTTCACAGATCCAGCTGGCTAAACATCTATGCTCTCTGTGCCCTGGACTCTCGCTGTCCCTTGCTCTCCTCTGCCCTAGTGTCTTTTGGAAGGAAAAAAAGATGTATTGATGGGAAGGAGTCAATGGCATGCCTAGCCAGCTTCTTGATTATGGACAGTGAGGAGATTAGAACTGAGGGGGGCACACATCATGAAGGGAACAAACCCATTAACTGTGAAGTTCTCAAGTCTGTTGCAGCTAGCCGTATATGTGTGCATCATAGAAAAAGTTTGGTATCGTTGTTCTAAGGAAAGTTTAATGGTCATAGTGGTGACAACACTCTAGCTGCTGCTCTACAACTTCAGCGTTCTATGCAAGTGTCACCTAGGGCTTCATGATATCCTAAGAGTTAAGTCAGCAAACACCATTATCACTGTATATTTTATATAT
>NW_010303170.1:0-20745 GCF_000700745.2 Antrostomus carolinensis
GCGGGGTTGGAGCCCCGTTGCCTCCAGCGCTGCTGGCTTTCCGTGAGTCAGCATTTGGGAGGCCGCTCCGCGACGCGGGGACCGGCACGGGCCGTGGCGGGGGCTGGCCGAGCTTCCCCCGCAGGCGGGCAGGGCCCGGAATGCTGAGGAGCCCTTGGCTTTCAGGGGAAGTTGCCCGCAGGCAGCGCTGCCAGCAGTGCTGGCACCTCTGGGCATTGTCAGAGCCAGAAGGTGATGGTCAGCACGGCAGTCGGTGGTTTGGTTCCCCTCTCCTGTCCGTACCCCGGCAGTGTCTCGGTAAGACACTGAGCAGGGCCCCAGGCCAGGGCTGGGGAAACCAGAGTTGCTGCTGATGTGTCTTTGTTCCTGTCGTGATCGATAACTGGACTCTGCTCAGGTGACGAGGGTGGGAGCTCCGGTACCGAATGCTGTGGGGTGTCTGCACGTGGGTCTGGCTCTTCCTGCCTTGCAGGCAGCTCGTCCAGGCTTTGCACTGTGCTTCCCTGCAGAAATAGTGATATTTATCTTCTAATTAAATGGTGTCATTTGGATTCAGTTGTCACCTGTGCTGGAAACTCCCATATTTACTCTCAGAAAGACCTGCCCTGTCTTGTTTAGTCTCTCAAACAAGGTTTTGTTTTAGTATTGCTTTTAATGTCCATTTTAATGTCCAGCTTGGCTATTCCAGCTATTTCTTTCCCTGAGTTTTGTCCTTCCCTGTGCTGGGGAGTTCACGCCACTTTCATTGCCTTCAGCAATCCATCAGGATTGTCCTCAAACCAAACATCTTTTGTTTTGAAAGACTATCTGCTGGCATGAGACACTGACTTGCCTGATTCTCAACTATTCTAAAGGCAGCCTGTGCCACAGTGTTTATTCAGTATAATGATGTTTGTGTGGTGCTGGACATGAGTATTTGGCACCTCTTAATGTGTATTCTGAAGTTAAAAACGTGACTTTACACAAATGCACTTTTTTTCTAGGGCTGTAGCTGTTTATTTAAATATATAAATGGAGCTATTTATGTTAGTGTTTCACTCAGAGTAGTTGAGAGGTTGCAGGAAGGATGCAGCTCCTTTACTGTATGTGCAAGAAGGTCTTCAGCTGTACCCCGAAGTAGGTAGAAATGGTTTCTTGCATAGTTCTGCCTTCCACATAGCACTTGCTGCTTCAGAGCTTAAGTGGTGTGTTTCAAAGGCATATGTGATTAAAGTGCTTTATGGTGTGAGAAAGTACATGCTCTGTGTAAGATTTCTGGCAGTTCTTGTATTTATTGGTCTCTTAGTATTGGGTTTTGATGAACTGGAATGCCTAAGTAGTTGTTACAATAGATGGAGAATACATTTTTCCCCACTCTATAAACTTTACAGTACAGACTCTGCTTTTCATTTTAGCTCCCAGGGTTTTTTAAATTTGGAGACTTTATATCAGAATTAGTGTCAGAATTATGAAGGTAGCAACAATGCTGAAGTTGGTGATGGCAATATCCACCCTGTGCTTAGAGGGGACAGTTGTTTACAACATTTGGTCTCTGAAGAGTTAGAAGAACCATGAATTACTGACATGCAGTGGAAGTTGTCCAGATAACTAGTAAATTATTATTAAGCCCTAGATGCCACTGTTTAATGCTCAGACAACTTCAGTATGTAATGTAAGTGTCATTCTCTTAACTTTTATCATCCAAGTGATATAAGGAGACCTCAGGAAGGAATCTGGTTGAGCCCCTTACTCGAAGCAGGGCAACCTTACAGTCATTTGTGTTTGGTTCCTGTTAAATCTCAACACATGCACAGTATTTAAACACTGGGTGAAGAGATTCCATGTGTTTAAAGCACTGCAGGAAAGTTCTCTCTTGGTAGGTGGTAAACTTACATTGCAAACAGAGAAAGTTTAAGCCTGTTACTGTCCTGTCAGCAGTGAACACTCCCTCTTCTGTAGAAGTCTGAAGAAACTAGAGGTTTTGAGCACAAAATATCCACGTAAGCTCTGCTTTCCAGGCATCCAGTCACGCTCGTTCTGCTTCCTGACCCTTCGGAGATCTGGCTCGAGAGCCCTGCTCATGGGTACAAACTGCACGTAGAACAGTGGCTGCAGCGTGCTGTGGGATTGATTTCCTGTTCATCTGTAAACAATAGTCACTGGTACTCTTCATGGGTGACAGCACTTCAGACCTCTGCAGGAGCCCAAAGCTGTACTTTGGGATGTACCAGAAACTGTTAAACACTTCAAATGCAGGGGCAGGCATGGTCAACTCCCAGAGCCCTCTCAAATGCACTCACTGCTGTTTTGTCTACAGTAAGGACACAGTTTTCCACCTTTTTAGTTAGAAACCTTGGGACCAGCCAACTGAGAGGCTGCCTGGACAGCATCTGGCTTTGCAGGTCATGTGTTTCTCCATGTGGAAGCTGACAGGCTGATCCTGGTGCTCAGAGAAGACATGGTGCTTTCCAAGCTAGCCGTGGGATTCTGCAGGAGTCTCCAGGTAGCTTTAGTATGTCTTTCCATGAACTATCTGCTGTAATGATCTAATCTTGAGCAGGGGTTTCAGTGATGTTGTTCATGTCTAAAAGTCCACAGTTTGTAATCTGTTTCTAGTTGATTAGGTTACAGTTGTTGGAGATCCAAATAGCTTAGGGGAGGTTATATACCCTGGGAACTGATGGAAGATGGTCATTAAAGGAAGTGACCGACAGCCTGTCCTTGCACCAGTTACAATTCCAATCCAGTTAGGTGTAAGCTGAGGTGCTAAAAAGAATCAGTGTGATGGGGGCAAAGTCTGGCATTGACCTGCTGTACCTGGAGCTTAGTGCTCCTCGTGAGCTTGTGTTGCACAGAGGTGGAGATGGCTTGGAGCAGTAACTGCTGCTTGGTGAGGGAACCACTTACATACAGGTTTTCATCTCTGAGAACAGGACTCTTGATTAGTAGCCCTACCCACAACTGCCAGCACTCTTACTAAGTTAGTAACAGTGTAGTAGGCTGGGGATGCTCAGCACTAGGGTTGGGTGCATCCACGTCTTTGCTGCCCTTTTTTGGGGGAAGTTGTGGTGCCCCCTGTTCCCTGTCATCCCTGTAACAGGGCTGTCTGTCTGTGCTTAGATCTTCCCAACTGTGCAGTGGCAGCTGGCTGGCACGTCACCACAGACTGTGACATGGGAGGTGGTTGTGAAAGGTCTGTTGAGGATGTAATTTGTAAAGGCACTGCAGGAGATGTGGCATGTCCTGGCAGAGAGGTTGAGTACTTCTGTGGTAACGTGGTAGAAGCAATTGATGCAACTCCAACACAGAATTCTTCTGTTGGCAGAAAACACGCATCACACCAGTACGTGCTGGTACTTACCTGAACTGGCAAAGCCTCGAGAAGACAGAAAACAACTAGACTAGTAAACTTGATGAGCTTTTATAACTCGTGGCTGAAATGTCAGGCTGTTGTAAGTCAGTGTCTGATGTAGCTATACTGCCTATTTTCCTGCACTCACAATCCAGTAAGTCTCACCTCTTCCTCTTTAATGGCTCAAATTAATTTATACTTCTACCTGGTAGATGCCACACAGTCAGGTGCAGCTTTTTTTTCCACTCTTGATGTGTAACATCACTGGTTAGTACCTGCTCAAGTGTTCTGATAGCAGGGACTCAGTCAAGCCTCAGCAGGCACTGAGGTTTTGGATTTATCACTAAAAGTTTGCTTTGTAGTCAGTGGATGTTAATCATAGAACCAGTGGCATGGAGTAGAGAGAGAATTTCAATAGGAAGCTCTTGTTGTTGGTAAAATTTTATCTGTGTAATAAATATATGAAACCAAAGGTGCAAATTTGAGCTCTGAAGCCTTCTAAGATTTTTTTTTTTTCCCCTCCCCTGGTGCCTCAGGGACCTCTCCTGTGGTCTGTTGCAGTGGCAGCTGTCCCAAGCTGAATGGTTATGTAGGACAGGGGCTGGGGAGGGGGATATGGCAGCGCAGCACTGTGGGGGAGTCCTCCGTTTTGGACTAGGATTCTTCACTCCAGCTGGTCTGTGGTCTTTACCTTCACAGCTTGATGTAAACAAAACTGTTTATACAGGCTGCTGATAAAGTTGGCATTTGAGGCAGCAGATACGTGTGATAAGGAGATCCAGAGTTCTGGCAGTAACCTTTTCTTGTTATTTTTGGCAAGTATTACGAGTGTATTTTTTTTAATTGCATCAATCTTACCTTACACAATGCTGCAGTGGTGATGCGGGGCTAACAGTAATCTTTCTAATGCTCAAGTGCGATCCTTTGGGACTGAAGACCGGCCCACAGACAGACCTGCTCCTCCGAGAGAAGAGATCTATGAATACATTATCTTTCGAGGGAGTGACATCAAAGATATCACTGTCTGTGAACCTCCAAAAGCTCAACATACTCTGCCACAAGATCCTGCCATTGTTCAAGTAAGTTGGCCTGAAGTGTTGATAGAAAGCTATGATAAAACATTTATAATGAAAGACGTGATTTTGGTATAAACTTGTAAGAATGAAGGTCATTAAGTGTCTCCAGCAATCTTTGGACTGAACCATCCTGAATTTTAGAATCATAGAATGGTTTGGATTGGAAGGGACCTTAAAGCTCATCCAGTTCCAACCCCCCTGCCAGCAGCAGGGACACCTTCCACTAGACCAGGTTGCTCAAAGCCTCATCCAACCTGGCCTTCAACACTTCCAGGGAGGGGACATTACAACTTATTACAACTAATTTTGTTGTAATGGTTAAAATAGCAGCAGCATTAAAGACTTCAGTGAGCAAAAGGCATGGCTAACTTACCTGACTGAGAATGCAGGAAAATCAAAAAGAGATAATTACAACTAATTTTGTTGTAATGGTTAAAATAGCAGCAGTATTAAAGACTTCAGGCATAGCTAATTTACCTAACTGAGAATGCAGGAAAATCAAAAAGAGATAAATTCACCCTTCTTGATATTTACTTAAGGTTTATTTGTGCTGTACATGAAGTAGAGAATCGCTGCCAAAGCAAGGTGACTTCTGGACACTGTAAATGGAAATGTACTTTGTCTTGTTACAGTCTTCACTGGGCTCTGCCTCTACGTCATCCTTTCAGCCACACGTGCCTTACAGCCCGTTTAGAGGTATGCCACCTTACAGCCAGCTTGCTGCCAGCTCTTTACTTAGCCAGCAGTACGCAGCTTCCTTAGGTTTAGGTAAGTAAAAACTTTACTTGCTAGAATAAAGGTGCAATCCTTGTCTACAGCTACTGTGAAACCAAGTAACAGTAACTAATCCTGAATCCCTTGCCAGTGTGGGGCTGCAGCAAGCAGTGAATAAGTAGTTAACAACTTTGTGCAATGATCTTACCGCAAGGACGCCTGCATGTCACTTACACACACACAGACCTGAAAGAAAGAAACAAACTAAATAGCTAAAGGGTTTTTTCTGAAAGTAATGTGAATACCTAACAGTTGAGGCCAATTTGTTTCTGACCTAACATACCTTACACAGACATCACATGTAAAAAGAACTTGTGTTCCCAGAGAGGGCTGTAAATAAGCTGCTCTAATGCTACTCTAGAGATTCTTGTATCCTTTTCCAAGTCCTTCAGATGTTTCACTACCTTGTATCTTATCCATATATCTTTGCTTTCTCTTCTTCCCTCTATCTCTGTAGAGAAATTGGTAAGCCCTCCAGCATCAGCAGCTGCTTCCAGCCCTAGTTCTTCTCCGTCTCCACAACCTGTTTCAGAGCCTGACATGTCTTCAGAGCCCCATCAGCTCTCTTCCAAGGGTAACAGCAGTTTGAGGACTCCAAATATTTGGAAGAACTGCATGGCACTTGCAAACACTCTGTTCTTGTTAACCCCTCCTAGAACGATAGTGCTCATATGGGTAATGCTAGTAGAACTAGTGTGTTCTCAGCTATTTTTGCCTTTCATTACATGAAGTATTCCTCCTGTCCTAGAAGTATCAATTAGAGAGACAGGAGAAAGGAAAAGTACAGGACAGCGGATCCTCTTGTGTAAGTATCGGCAGAGGGCTGAGGTTTAGGGATGTTGATGTGCTACATCCTATCCAGGAACATGTGTCACCTTAGAGACTGGGTGAGGGATTAATTAGTCTCTCCTGGAAAGACTAGCACACTGCTTCAGTGGTGGGTGGCCTTGCTGTTAGAGACATGGGTCAACAGAAAATTGAGGAGTGTTGCTGTAACTGGGAATCAGGATAGTTTTCATGCATGATGGGCCATAGCACCTTGTCAAGACTCCCAGTGAGTAAAGCATGACTAACAGTAAGCGATTTCTGAGCTGTGGTGAACTGAGATAACAGTTCTGGGTGCTTGCTTCGTTGTGGAAAAACTTTTAAAGGAAGTTGAGTAGCGATACTAGACTGACCATCCTCAGAGCAGAGAGACCAGGTGCACCTGCATTTAAACATGGTAATTAGTTTCATCTGTTTTTTAACTTCAGCATGTGTGCTTGTGTTGGCATGGAACTTTTTACTTACTCTATTTTTGGCCATCTATCTGTGCATACTTTCTCAATATCCTGGCTAAGCTTTAAAACTCTCTCATGTTAAACTTGCACAGCAGCTTTGTCCTACTGAATAATCCTTAGGATATGTCTTGTCTTCCTTGCAAGTCTTCCAGGTGTACTTTAACTGAGAACCTGCATGATGTTACCTACTGGGTATATCTCATGTGGACTTGGGTGACCCAGAAGTGTCAGTGGCTTGGTTTGTGTGTACTCTTCAGCTTTTCACTTTTCTTGCTCTTAAAGTATATTCAGTTAAAAGTTTGCTTCCAAAGAGTTCTTACGCATAACCACATAAACCTGTAGTACTCCAAAACTTCTAATTAAATCTAGAATGCAGTGTTTCTTCTGAGTACTGAAGACTGTCACTTTTTAATATAATTGGTGTAAGGTATACCAAACCATGAAAAGTATTTACATGTTTTGTAGTGTGAATAAATAAGCCTGGATGGAAGAGCAACAGAAGTCTTGGTAACACTTTGGCCTTGACCATGAAGGAATTTAAAAGGGTAACTTTGAGATCCTGGTCTGGTTTGAGGTTTTCTTTGTCTGAAAGCTAACAATAAGCAGTAAAAGTTGAAGGACTTCTAAAAGTGACTTACAAAATGGGATATAGTTGAGGTGGTTAAGCTTTTGCTTCAAAAGTCTTTTGACAAAGTGGGGAAGATTTCTTGAGCAGTTTCAAAATGGTGGATTTTTACTTCAGATTTAAAGTATCATGTAAAGTAAAATCCTGTGTAACCAGGGATACACCTAGAGCTTGGATTTTGGTATAAACAGTCTAAAACTGACCTGGCTTGCTTATATAATGTGTGTCTAATTTGGTTTAAGAAATAAATGGGTACATTTCCTGATTTTAATGCTCTGGATTTGAGAGCCAAGGCCTTTATGGCAGCAGTGCCTTCCTTAGTATAAATGTCACTTAAACATAGTGTGTGTAATGATAAACACTGAAGGTTTTGAGTAATTCTTGACAAAAGGTTTCTCCGTAGAAGTGGGTAGGGTTTGAATAGTGTTGACACATTTTCTGGGAGGCGCTTAGTCATTGGGAATTTTTTTCCAGGTGCTGGTTTTCCTTCTGTTCACCCAGTCCGCAAAAGCCCCATGGTGGAGCAGGCTGTTCAGACCGGCCCAGTTGACAACATGAATTCACAAAAGCCACCCCCAGTGAAAGTAACTCCAGGGGTTCCTCGCAATGGACGGCAGGTTCCACAGGGCAGCAGCAAGATCAATGGTATGTGTGCAGCTTTCAAGCGCTGTTTTGAAGCATCCTTCAAAGGTGGATAGCAGGACTGGGTTGTTCAGGTTTGTTCTTGTGCTCCTTTATTAAATTTATCCTACTTGTTCAGTAGATACGGTTCAGGCAGCACCTGTGCAAACCCAAGGACAGGTGAATGATGAAAACAGAAGACCTCAAAGGAGAAGATCAGGTAGGTTGAGCTGACACTAAACAGTTGCTTAAGCTTATAAAGGCAAATATTGTTAATTTCAGTGAAGGATTGTCAGACAGAAGATTGAGAGCAAAATAAAGCTTGAGAAGGCTTTGGGCATCCAGAGATGCTTCAGTAACAGAATAGATGTTGGAGTCACGGAAGCTCAGAACATTCCAGGGACAGAATTCTAGTGCCTTTTCTAGAAACCTGAAGGTACGTTATAAAAACTGATGCTCTGTGTTGTCAGCAACAACTAGATTTCTCTGAAACCTCAAGTGTTTTTCCTGAGAAGAGCAGCCTGTTTTAAGAATTTCCAGAGCTCATAACTGAGAGGAACTATGGAGCCCTTGCTTCCATAGAGCAGAGTTCTTATCTCAAGATTCCAATTTAAGCACAGGTCAAAAGTGAAATTAAATTAAAAAAGATATTTCTGCCCAAGCAAAATAAGAAAAGGAAGAAAACAAAACTTCAGGCTCTCAGGTCTTCAGATTGACTTGCCTGAGAGTAGCACTGTAGAAGGGATTACAACTTCCAAAAAGGAGTTGATGGCTTCTCAGTTGGAAAGCAGAAACTATACAAAGTACAAGTTCCTCTGGTGGGCAGATGAGTCTTGGGTGGATTTTCTGAAACCAGTGACCTGTTCCTCTTTGCCCTCACGACAGGTTTGTAGACTGATGACAGTACCATGCTTGCAGATGAATAACAGACAGAAAAGATAACCTCAGCTTTTCTTGGTATAGTATTTGTTCCAGTTTCCTCTCCTCACTCTGGAGAGGAAGGGAAGTTGGATATACTCTGTCTTAATGGTAAGACTGACATCCAGGAATGCTTTTCAGAAAGTTAGTGTTGCTGTAATGTGTCTTCTACAGCCCAGGTCAGAAGCCACTTTCAAAGGTGTGGCCCAACCACAGGACTGGAAACCAGAAACTCCTGAGTTCTTACCCTAATGGTTTCCTCTGGTCTTGAGCAAATCATTTAACCTCCCTGCATGTTACCAAGTGTTTAAACTCTCCTGCTTTCAGGAAACAGGAGAACCAGAAACCGTTCTAGAGGACAAAACAGACCCACTACTGTGAAGGAAAATACAATAAAGTTTGAAGGTGACTTTGACTTTGAAAGTGCAAATGCACAATTCAACAGAGAGGAACTTGATAAAGAATTCAAGAAGAAACTAAACTTTAAAGGTTTGTGACTTCATTAAATATGAATTGCTGAGCTAGTAGTAAACACTGCATAGACAAACCTGCTCTGAGAAACTGCATGATTACATGTGGCAGCATCTCAAATCTTGTGTGAGGGAGCGAGAGAACAGATGGCCCTTCAGTAGGCATCAAAGAAGTGTAATATGTTTTATTATCTTCAGATGACAAAGCAGAGACGGGGGAAGAAAAAGGGGACCCTGGAGTGGCAACTCAAAACAATGACAGTAACGCAGAGGAGGACCTTCTGGGACCCAACTGCTACTATGATAAATCCAAGTCTTTCTTTGACAACATTTCTTCAGAACTGAAATCTAGGTGAGTGCTTTCTAAAAGCTTGGTGCTTTTAATGCAATTTTAGGCATAGAATTCTAGACACAATCTATGTCACATAATTTCAGTCTTTAAAAAAAATCTTAAAATGCAAGAAAGTCAGCAGGGACAGCCTTGAGAAGGGAGTAGTGTCCTGCATGTGATGGCTCATGAATGATATGAACCAAGCTCCGTGCAGTGGGATCAAACAAAAGCACGGATTTCAGCTGATGCTGATACACTTGCCTAAACTATGATACAGGAATTTCCAGTTCTGTTTCCCAGGTCTGACTTTGAACCCATTGATTTATTTTAAAACAAATTTCTTATCTCATTTGTGGGAGGAGGCATCAGGGTCATGCTGTGCTGAAGATGGTGCAACTTTGCAGACAGGAGTAAGCTAAGCTTGGAGTTTGGGCAGAGAGGAGGTTGGGTCTGTCTGTGGAAATGCCTTAAATTAAATACTGGGAATATTAAAATAAATCTTTTGCTGCTGAGGCTGGTGTTACCCACTGCCTGGTGAAGTCACACAGCGCTTGAGTGTCCGTGTGTGAAATTCCCTTGGTGATAATTCTGCTTGCCTTTAGCAAGGGACACAGGGGTGCTGTGGAGCTACCTCAGCAGCAGGCTGCTGCACCTCAGTTGTGACAGGGCTTCCCAGGTTTCTGCAGAGGCTTTTCTGCAGTCAACAGTTTGTAGTTGTCAAGAAAACTAAACAGGGTTTGAAATCCTATTAATCAGACCATGTTCAGCCCTTTTCTAGGCCTGTCTTGAGTTTTCCAGTGTGAAAGTACCTTACCAAAGCCAACAGCTGTCACTCTCAAGCCCATGCTTAGCAGAGGGATTGAGTTAGTGAGCATGTGTCTGCTGCAGCTGGTTCTCCATGCAGTTTAGTTCAACAAAACAGGGTGCTGGAAGCTTCCTAGCTGCAGGAGTTGGTGGCTGTTTAACATTTCTATCAAATCTGACTGCAGTCTCGTTCAGTTCTAGGCGCACCACGTGGGCTGAAGAAAGGAAGCTCAATACAGAGACGTTTGGAGTGTCTGGACGGTTCCTTCGCGGCCGCAGCTTTCGTGGTGGATTTCGGGGTGGAAGGGGTAGCGGAGCAGCAAGGAGAAACCAAACCACTCACAGAGCTGGTACAGGCAGAGTGTAACTTCAGAGGCAAGTCTTTTAGCAACAATAAATACTGTCTGAGCCAGGCTTGACTTTTATTCCTTGGCTAAACTGTCTGTGTAACCTCTTTTGCTCTCCAGTCTCATGGATATATGGAGAATTGTTCTTATTGCATCTGATCCTTCTAAGTGGTAGAAGGAAACGTGAGCAGTTGTGACGTGTTCTTTATCATGTTGATAGTCCTGGTGATTTCTTGGGCTGGCCTTCTGTCTGAGAAAGCAAGAGCTGCTGCTTTTGAGCTGAGGCCCTAGCTAAGCATTTCATTTGACGTATGGGTGTGAACTTTGCTGCTTTTCTTTTTCTTGGGAGAAGATCCCCGAGATAGCAAATCTAATTCTGCCTTTTTTTGTCTGAATAGGTTCTGAGGTCTCTCCTGAGAGTACGAAACTGTATATAGAAAGAAAACAACCAACTGCTGCACTAATGTGGGAAAATGGTTCATATTGTTTACTGTCTCAGCTCAAGTGACAGAACTTCATGTACTACTGCTTATATTCTGGACTTATTTTGGACCAGCATCTGTCAGCTGGAGTGTTCTTTGGAAGAGGGAATGTGTTCAGGGGTACCTTCTTCAGGGTGTCTTTTTTGTTTTGTGTTTGTTTTCTTTTAAGTGCAGACTAACTTACATGGTTCTTCTTTCTGGGTCTCTCAAAGGCTGCTGTAGTCTAAGTGTAAAGTCAGACTCCTTTTCTGAACCCTGAAGAAGACAAATCATGCTATTTTAACATGGAACCAAAGCTCACTTGAAACAAACCAGCTATAATTTGTTTGTTCTGAGTAACCAAATGGATTCTTTGGTGCTGCTGGTCTCGCTGTTCTCAGCAGCAGGTGTGAAGTAGCACTTGGTATCTGGAAGGATGGATTCCTGGTGCTGAGGAGTTGTGTATATTGTCACTTGGGAATACTGGATTGTTGATCATGTAGTAGTGTCAATGACTGTACGACTGCTTGTCGGCTGGTACTAAATGTGGAGGTACTACAGGTTTACAAAGAACCATGACTCTCCCTTGAGCTGAAGGGTGCTGGGTGCTCCTCAGAGGCTTGGAGCTCCTTAGTGGGTCAGGGCAGCGTGGGGGGACAGTGTGCTGTGCCCTCAGCGGGACAGGAGCAGTGAGTGTCTCTGCTCCTGTGCTCAGAATGAAGAGGTTTTTGGCAGTAGGTGACTGTCTGGAGGAGATCTGAAGCTCTGACTCCTTGGATCAGTTTGTACCTCACTCATGGGTAGTACCAAACACCAGCAGTTCTCTGTACACTAGTAGCCTGTGGTGGAACACTATGGAATGTTTTCATTAAACTAGGGGATTGGGAGTCCATATCATGAAGCTTAACAGATGGGCATGTTTAATTTGTTTCCTCTGTACCCCCCATACTGTAAATAGTTTAGTTGTTTTTCTTTTGTTTTTTAAAAAAAAAAAAAAGCTGTATGTGGGGAGAGGGGCTGGGAGGGGGGTTACATTTGTTTGCATGAATAAGTGGGTTAAATTGCTATAGGCATGTGTCCCCTTTTTCTTTTGGTTGGTAGGGAATTTTGTTGAAAAAGCACCTTGATGACCGAACCCCTTACATAGCTAGAAATTTTTTTAGTTATGCCTTGACCTAGGTTACTGTAAAAGCTTGGATTTATTTTTGTAGGACTTTATTGCTAAGAATTAGAACATAGCAGTGGGGCTGCTCTTTGGAGTAATGTAAATTGTAATTATAATAAACATGTAAATGTTTAATGTTTCCTTCCTGTTTTGTTCTGGACGTAGCTCAGTAACATCAGTCCCTTCCTAGCAGGGCTCAGCTCTAAGCTGTGCTGCAGAGTTCTGGTGGAAGCATTGCAGAGTCTCTGAAATGGGGTTAGAAACCCCAATCCAGGCACTGACCCCCTCGTTCCTCTGCTCCAGCGCTTGGTGAGGAACCGGCCTAAGGAGCGTTGCTGTTTCCTAACAGCCCTGAGCTCACAGCTCTCCCAGTGCCTGCCAGGGCAGCCCCAGTCCCTGGGCTGGTGGGGCTTCACCAGAGCTTGTTTTGGGTGGCCACGCTGCTGGTTTAGTAGCCACAAATGCCATTGGTATCTGGGCTGGTACCGGCACAACAGGGTGTGAGCTGGAACCGCCTCCTTGGTGGCTGCTCTGAGTCTCTAACTCTGCTGGTGTGATGTTGGGTGTAAAGAGGGAATTGCAGAGCCAGAGCCAACCGGCCTGTCTGAGGTGGCTGCAGTAAAAAGATAAACTCATTGACCCCTGTGTGACCACAGCTTTTTATTTGTTTGTAAGGCAGAAATTCCCCTGGTTCCTGCAGTAAAGCCTCGGATGTAATTCCTGGGACAGTCGCTGTTAGTGACAGTGTCACTGTTAGTGACAGTGCTGCGGTCGCTGGGCTGTGGGTGTGTCCCAGCCTCTCCCAGCTGGGCACCCTACCTGGCTCATTCTGGGGTGTGGGAGCAGGGCCAGGGGACACGTGGCTGTGGCTCAGCCCCTGGGCTCGTTACCTGCCAGCCCTGCTCCCCCAGGAACGAGCTCCCTCAGCTTCCAGGTGGAAGATTCCCAAGATGAGGAATGAGGCTGGTGCCTTGTGCAGGAAACCAGCAGCTCTTCCAACTGGTACGTTCACTCCAGGGACTGAGCAATGGAACAGCGTGGTGGTATTCCAGCCCCTCACCTCCTCCAGCTGATGTGCTCCAGTGCTTTCCTGAGCAGGAGAAGGAAGCGCTGCAGCTTTCCTGGCCTTGATTCCTCTGTGACACTCAGCCCACACTCTGCTTTGCAGCGTTTAGCTTTAGTTGTGATGTGAGAGGCCAGGGAGTGTGTGAGTATCCACTGCCTGGAGTGCTCTGAGGGTTGGTGGAGCAGCTTTCCCAGGGCCCCTGGGGGTGGGATGTCCTGGGGCAGGGGCTGCTCTAGCTGAGCTCCCTCCTGCAGGGTCCTGGGCTGCTGCCAGTCCTGCTGTACAGCTGAGAAACCATCTGCTGGGTGTCAGTAAGGGACTGCAGAGCTGCCTGCCAGGGCTTGTGCTGTCCTACCCAGGGACACTTACCACTAAGTGCCACCACTTGCTATTGTGGGCAGGTAGGAGCCTTGCAGGGAAGAGCTGCAGAGGGGGAGAGGCCTGAGGTGTCTCTGAAATGGGGAAGGACACAGGGCAGCATAACTGGTGAGCTGGGGAAGTGACCAACCTTCCCCTTCCCTGAAGGCTGGGGGTACAGGTGTCCTTGGAGTACAGACAAGATGGACATTACCTGCTACGGTGCTTCTAACCTAAAGGTTGTATTGAAAGGGAAACAAAACCTGAGGAACAAAAGAAAATAAAGGATAATTTTAAACATAGAGACAGGGAAGAGGAAGGGGCTGGTGTCCATCCTGTACCCCCCATACAGCAGGAAGGACAAGAGGCCCACACTGCTCTGCAGCACGGGCTGGAGTCACCAGAGACCTGTCCTGCTCAGCCTCCTCACAGCACAGAGATGGTGACAGGTCTGTCAGCTGGGAAGAGCTTCTCAATGGCCAGAATGGGACAGGGGAGATGCCACAATGCAAACACCCATCTGAAATAAAATCCCCTGGTCCCAGTCCCACCCCTTTGGGCTCGTTTTAAATCATCTGAGTAAAGAGTTGTCACCTGGCACCTTCAGATGTACGTATTTCTAGGTTATTACATGATAGATGTTAATGTCTGTGGGGAGGAGAAGCACAGACCAGATCCTGCCTCTTGAGAGCAAAGTGACTCTGCTGCAGAGGCTGCTCTCTACATCCCTTACAGCATCTGAGTGACCTCCTGCTGCTGAAGGGATGAGAGAACTCAGGCTCAACCAGAAACTGAGTCAAACCCAACTCCTGCTGGTAAGATGTACAAAGTAACTCTCTAGTCCAGTTTCTCCTGTAGTATTTAAGGTTTAACTGTTGTGTGTAACGTTCTCTGTGGTTATTTTTAGCATTAGGAAGTAACTGGTGTATCAATCCCCCAGTGGGCAATCACAACAGCAACGCTTTATTCTGAAGCAGATGAATCATGCAAGGTTGATGGAAGCACCACGTCACACCCCTCTGCTGTGCTGAGATACCTGCACCAGCCCCTTCTCCTGCTGATCTCCCAAAACCACCAACCCTTGAGGCAGCTACTTAAAAAATCCCCAAAAAAACAAAAGTGGGGGGATGAACAATGGAGACTGTGGAAAAAGTATTGTCTGAGGAAAACAAAATGCAAAGTCTTTGTGCTTTAATGGGTCACTACTGCTGTAACCAACTAATCCTGGGTAATGAAAATCCAAAGAGCAGAAATACTTTTTTCTAAAATAACAGCTTAAAAAAAAAAGAATCAGTAGGTTTATTGTAGGTCTCCCGAGGGGCACAGTATCAGTGGAATGCCTACATGGTGTCTATACAGAATAACCCAGCACTTGAATTAAAAAGCAGCAGCTAAGCAGTTGAATTTCATTCATCATGATGTTTTCTTCTGTTTTTTCTTTTCATTTTCTTCCTTTTCTTTTTCAATTTCAGCAACATACTTCTCAATTTCTTCAGGGTTTAGGATCTAAAACAGAAACACCAGTGACCCTCGAGATACTAATACAACTTCAAGGCTTTTATTTAAGCAATTCTAGTTCTGCCATGGGAAGTGAACTGGTATTTATCCAGACACAGGTACCTTGTGCAGACACAACAACATTCCTTGGCCACTAATAGAAAACAGAAGTGTTTGCCAGGGCAGGAGGAGAGATTAGGGGCTGGATGTTAATGCAGATCACCAAGGACAGTATCAGCAAAACCAGCTACAGAGGGAGGAGAGCAAAACAAGGCCCTTACCTTCAGCGGCTGCTCTCGCCTCATCACCGCCAGCTCGATGTTCTTCCCACCAGACTGCACAACCTGAACAAGAGTCAGACATGGGTATTAGGAGTGGGTCTGGCCATTAATTCCAACAACCCCCTTTCAAGTCATCCTAGAAGAACAGGTATGGATGGGAATTATTTCACTCATTAGAAGGAGAACAGGTATGGATGGGAATTATTTCACTCATGAGCTCTACACTCTCAACCCCAGTAGCTGTGCAACTCAAGGGTCTCCATTCTGCACCAGTGCACTCCCTGGCTGGTGAAGAACCCTCACCTTCACCATCTGACTTTCTCTATTTTCTGTATCTCAAACTTAATGGCAGAAGTAAAATATTCTGCGTATGGTTTAGCACATCTTGGGTGCATTTGGTGTAATGCCCAGAACTGAGTCAGTTTTCCTCCCCAGAGACCCACTTGTAAGTTCTTCTGTGTAAGCACAGAAACTGTTACCTGAAATGTTCTGAACCCTGAATTTCTTCCCACACCTGTGGCCTACAAGAACAGTTCTCACAAATCCTTTTCCAGTACTTTCCTGGGACATGCACGAAGATTAGGAGACTGAGGGGAGACCTCATTAATGTTTATAAATATATTAAGGGCGAATGTCAGGAGGATGGAGCCAGGCTCTTCTCAGTGATGCCCAATGGTAGGACAAGGGGCAATGGGTGTGAGCTGGAACACAGGAGGTTCTGCTTCAACTTGAGAAAAAACTACTTTACAGTGAGGGTTACAGAGCCCTGGAACAGGCTGCCCAGGGAGGGTGTGGAGTCTCCTTCTCTGGAGACATTCAAAACCTGCCTGGACGCCTTCCTGTGTGATCTCATTTAGGTTCCTGCTCTGGCAGGGGGATTGGACTGGATGATCTTTTGAGGTCCCTTCTAATCCCTAATATTCTGTGATTCTGTGATTTTTTCAGACTCATGTTGAAGTTAATCTGGACAGACAGTGAATTCACACCAGGGATTTGAAACACTCACCTCAAGAAGAGCCTTGATGACAAGTTTAATAGTTAGATCATCTGTTTCAATGGCTTCATCGGTGTAATTCTTCTCCAGGAATTCACGCACAGATTTGGCTCCTCTGCCAATGGCATTAGCCTGGAAACATTGAGGGGAAACAAGGTAAAAAATGGAAGTTTAGAAAAGGTTCATTTACAGAATAAGCAAGAAATGAGAGTTGTGCAATTACACCATCTGAAACCATTTTTTCATCACCACGTATTTTTTTAGGAGACTGAACATGTTACTTTTCACATGTCACACAAAAAAGTTGGGTTTTGATTTTTTATTTTAAAAAGTTTTAAAAATTTAATTTTTTTATTTTAAAAAAGTTTTTTTATTATTCTTAAAAAAAGAAAAATAATAAAAAACCCAAAACAACAAACAACAGAACAAGATTTCCCCAGTAAAGCTGAACTGCCATTCTTCATCATTAGGGATTTTTTCAGCTGTGAGCCAGGAGCATCTGGCCAGTGAGATCTCCTTTCTACACAAGTCTCTCTCTTTAAAGAAGATATTAAGTCTTTCATTAAATATTTCATTACACCCCAACACCAGCCAGAACTGACTCACCTTCCAAGCATGGTAGGTACCAGAGGGATCGGTCTGGTACAGCCGGGGGGTTCCATCAAAGTCAAATCCCACGATAAGAGCAGAGATCCCAAAAGGTCTGCGGCCGTTGCTCTGTGTGTACCTCTGGTCAGGGAGAAGAGACACACTTATTTCAGAAGAAGTTCTTGAAACATTTTTAGGGTGGAAAGCAGACACTGGAAGTTACAAACAGAAGAGGCAACAGAAGTGTTTTTAGTGGCTCTCTATCTGCTAAGGTCAGGATTCCATGTCTTACAGAAAGACCTGAGCAAGGCATGTGAGAGGTGGTTACTGTTCAGCCCCTGTTCCTGACACCAGCTGCGCTGAGCTGCGTGATCACCGCTGTCAGAAGAACCTCCCCTGCCTGCTGGGTGGTGCTGAGAGGCAGCCAGAGCTCAGGCTGCAAACCCAGGGGGTCAAGGAAGCCAAAAATGATGCTGACACCTCAGCACAGTCAGATTTCACCAGTGATGTGCAGCAATTCCAGCAGAACGCACGGCACCTTCTGTGGTGATAAATGGGCTGCAGCAAAGCCCTGGGCCAGCAAAGTCACTGCCACATCCCACCCCACAAGTGTCCAGGAACAAGGAGGCCCAACCCCAGCAGCGTTAAGCCAGTGAGTCCTACAAGGATGACACTATTGTCATCATCACTACACTAACACACGTCTGTGCCTAAGTAAATTAAGACTTTAATCCCCACTAGATGCTGAAAATACACTGGCAAATGAATGATTTCATCACAGAATGCAGCTGGGTGTATTTTGACACTATAATTCACTTTAAATTCATTAATGTGAAATACATCAAGCACTTATTTGCTCCCCTCTTGCCCGTCCCTGCAGTGGTTTGGTGGGAGGGAAAACAAACAGGAGCCCTGAAGATGTTCTGACAATAACACAGCACCCTTGTTAGGAGAGTGAGTTAGAGCTGGAGATTAGCAGAGTGTTCCTGATGATATCACAAGTGTAATTATGCAGTCCTTACAAGTACTAATTAATTTTTTAATCTTTGGGGGGGGGGAGGGGGAAACAAACAAAAACCCTAACAAGCAGTAATCAATCCTCCTTCTCTATTACTACATCCCTATTTCCAATAAACACCCGCAGTGTGTTTTGTTAGGCTGATTTTTATCAGCCAGGACAGACATTTTACACACTTTTAGTCTGAAGTGCTGCTCATCAGGACACATTTTTAAGTGTCTCTGTGAGGTTCCACGTACCTGTTTCAGACTAGCGATGTAACGTGTGATGTACTCCACGGTGACAGGATCCTCCACAGTAAGCCTGTGGCTCTGACACTCCACACGAGCTCTATTTATAACTATTCTGGCATCAGCCGTCAGCCCTGAAACGACAAGATTCACACATGGGACCACACACACAAATAAAACAGCCAGTCTTGCCCCAAAAGGCTCATGAGGGTGGTGTCAACAGCAGTGAAAAAAGGAAATGAGAGATCACACAGGTCTGCTGAGCAAGAATAGCGGTTGTAAGGCACCAGAAATAAGTTAATGCATCAAAGTCAGCAGAGGATTTAGTTTATATCTCTAAGGTTTGTGAGTCAGAGATGTAACAAGTGCAATTTCTGAAAGGCTGAGGGAGCTGGGGCTCTTTAGCTTGGAGAAGAGGAGACTGAGGGGTGACCTCATTAATGTTTATAAATATGTAAAGGGTGAATGTCAGGAGGATGGAGCCAGGCTCTTCTCAGTGATGTCCAATGGTACGACAAGGGGCAATGGGTGTGAGCTGGAACACAGGAGGTTCTGCTTAAACGTGAGAAGAAACTTCTTTCCAGTGAGGGTGCCAGAGCCCTGGGACAGGCTGCCCAGGGAGGGTGTGGAGTCTCCTTCTCTGGAGACATTCAAGACCCGCCTGGACGCCTTCCTGTGTGATCTCATTTAGGTTCCTGCTCTGGCAGGGGGTTGGACTGGATGATCTTTTGAGGTCCCTTCCAATCCCTAATATTCTGTGATTGTGTGTGATTTTGAGTGAGGAACTGGGATGTTACTGACAGGACGACAGAGTTCCAGCTAACAGCAGATTAGCACAGCAATCTCGGTCCTCACACACGCTGGGTGTATTTCTTACCCAGTCCCCCTCACTGCACGCCAGCTTGATCTGCACAGCAGATCTACAGCAGCGTAAGGTTAGCTGACAAAAATGAGTATGACCCTTTGGAAAAAAAAAAAAGACTAAAAATTAAATGTATTTCTTATTTGACTGTTCAGCTAACGAGGCCATTTTCCACTAACAGGCTGGTTTCAATCAAGAGAACTTTTCTTCAGGGTTGTGAAGCCACCTGCAGGGATCACACCCCTCAGCTAAGGCAGCAGAGGTCACGGACCCCACCGCTCCTGCACAGCGAAACTAAAACCCAAACTTCTGACAGTGAAATCAGATCTCTCCTTAAAGCATTCCCAACAGAGACACAAAGATTCTCAGCCACTCAGGGAGGAGAAAACTTCTGAAAAACATTTTCTCTCAATTTACCATGTGGAGTTTTTTGTTTGTTTGTTTGTTTTGTGTTTTAAACTTTCATGCCTCCCATTTAAGCTTTGAACAATGCAAATTATGACACCTGGAACAGGAAGAATGTGGAACTAGAATATTTATGCTTCAAATCCAGAGCTGTTCATTCAGAAGGAGCCTTCTGAACTAGAACAGAGGAGATTTTTTTCCTTTGTTATATGCAAGAGTGCAAAATCTAGCTTTTTTTGGCTTGATGCATGTGGGAAAAGGTCTCTGTAACTGACAAATGTTTCTTACAGCTCCTGTAATATGTATTAATAATAAATATTTTATATATAATATATAAAAGTTTAAATATTTCATTCTAAATACATAAAATACATTAAGGGAATATACACATATTTAAATATATGTATTTAAACAGTATATATCTGTATCTGTGCCAATGACACACCAGTGCTCAGCCTTCACCCTCACATTAAGCCTAGAGGACCTGAGTAACTTTTAACACTTATTTCCTCTCCTGAGATCATTTCAGGCTCTCTCTGTATTTATCCCTACAACAGGCTGCTCTGATTTAAAAGAGTAAGCAGCCACAGAGATGCACTCCTTCCACACAGCCCTCAGCCAGTTACACCACGTACTGTCTGTTCTTGGAATCCAAATACCTGCTAGGAGCCCTGAAGGGATCCCATACCTGCAAAAGCCATGCAGACGTTGTCATCAAGAGCACAGATCTTCCGCACGGTTCTTTCATCCTGAAGTTTTGCCACAGACTTCTTTTCCACGCCGAGAACGACAATATCCTTCCCTCTCACTCCAACCTTTGATTAAAAGAAGAAGAAGAAGAAAAAAAAAGAGTTAAGCTAGGCCTAAAAAAAAACCTGAGTAGTTGTAGACTTTACTGAAAAGAGTAGGAAAAAACAAACAAACATGAACACCCCAAACTGTAAACGTTATTTCAGCTTGAAGTCAGTATTTTATTTCCTATTGCCACAACCTGGAGAAAGGACTGATGTCAGAAAAACGGCCTCTGACGTCAGAAAAACGGCATCTGACGTCAGAAAAACGGCCTCTGACGTCAGGAAAACGGCATTTGACGTCAGAAAAACGGCATTTGACGTCAGAAAAACGGCATTTGATCCCAGGGTGCAGTTTCGTAATCAGCTTCTGTGTTCAATTTCAACCTGTGTGGCTCCCACCAGATACACTGCCTCTCCTCTCACCAGCATTTGTGTTTCTGCCGCCACAGA
>NW_010303170.1:20774-21676 GCF_000700745.2 Antrostomus carolinensis
AGTCCACAGGTATTGCTCAAGTCAGAACCCAAAACACTGAAGATGAGTAAAACCTAAGCAGGTTGCTGCCCTGATGTCTTAACTCATCCTTTGGATCTAATTTTTGCAACATCAGGGAGGGAAAAGGAGAAGTTGCCCTTTCACACCCGTTCCTGCTGCTTCTCACAGGGCGATGGGAATAATCTTTTATTTTTTTCTTACAAAGTGGCCCCTGTTACTGTGTTACAGATGTTGCCAAAAAACCAATTAAAGTCAACCAACTACTCAACAAGAGACAAGACAGAGGTGGGTTATATTAGATGCTGGCTCCACTTTTACAGTATATTTCATTTCTGGGCGAGGGGGGGGAAAAGGCTACTCAGCACTAACTCTTGTTACATTTTTTCCCATCCCAAAGGCAGTAAATTTTCTTACAGATTATTTTGTTATTTGGGAATTAATGCTTTTTTTTTTTTTTTTTCCTCTCCCAAATGAGAAAACTTTCATTGAGCAAAAGTTTGGGACAACTGGAAGCCAGGAGCCAGAAAGCTGTTTCTACAGCTGCCTCTACTGACACGTTCCCTGATCCACTGGGAATCTGCATCTTGCACAAGTGCCCAACTGCACCATTTCCAGCACCCAGCGAGGCAGAGGATGGTCACAGCCCCACGGGCCACAGCAGCTTCACTCCCCGGGTGTGTGGGCTGAGGAGCAGCCAGGGCATCAGCTGTCGGGCCTGCGGGACACCACGGCCTCATGCTCTGTGTCTCAATGCACAAAAACCCCAATGTTCCCCCCAAAAAACAGATGAACAGCACAAAGCAGAGCCAGAGCCCCACAGGAGCTGACCATGAACGTGGTCATTTTTAAGGCAGCTCCAAACCCAGCATTTAGGAGGCCACGAGGATGATGCGAGGGCTGGA
>NW_010303171.1:0-17220 GCF_000700745.2 Antrostomus carolinensis
AATAAAAATAAAAATAAAAATAAAAATAATAGATTATTTAAAACTGAGTAAAAAATACACAAAGACCAGGAATCCAACTCTGCACTGACAGGATGATAATGGCATGGTCTGCACAAGATGCATCCAAGAAAATATATCCCAGTTACCCACAAGTTTGGATTTAAAAGTGGGTAAATCACAATGCATTAACCCCTTCATCTCCCACCCAGGCAGAATGCACATGGCCTTGGCTCCATTTTGTCTCCTTCACTTAGGAAGTGTACAGGTAATTTCAGTTCCTTGTGGGTGTTTTGGAGGACCTACTACACCTGAAATTCAGAATCATTTTCCTGGGTGCCACCTGGTAGAGGTGAGTTCTGGACTAAACCCTTCCTTTCCTGGTCTCTCTGACCCAAGCTCTCATCTGTACAATGCAGGCTGAGCCCACTTTGCTTCACAGAAATGTGAGCAGATGCTTAGAAGATGATGAGTTGCTCATGCATTAGGCTGATGAGGTTGCAGATGTCCTATGTAGGTTCAGACACAGACAAGAGAAGCGAGAGGAAAAATGAGCGTATAGATAGCCCCAATCTCGCCTGAAATACCAGTAGCAGCATCAGTATGACCAGGGATTGGTGCCCAACAGCTACGCGTGGGAGAGCAGCTCTGGTATTTCTGTCCTTCACTGTCAGCAGAAGTTCTCCAGAACATAACCAGGCTCATCTGGTAGCCCAGATACTCCCACATCTTTTATCTCTAGTAACTGAAGCCACAGCAATGCCATCTACACCCCCTTCCAGCACAAAAAACAAAAACAAAACCCAAAACAACCCCCACCAAACCACAACAAACCCACCCAAAAACTCCTTCATCACAGGTTCTCATTATTTGGCCAGAGAGGACTGAGCTGGTGTCTGAAGAGCACACACTGACTGCCAGCCTCCACCCCAGGATGTCCAGCTATTTCCATTTAACCGTACAGATACCAGGGTAGACATAATTAATTGTTAGGGATGGCCAATGTCCCTTCTTCATTCAGTCAGTGACTTCATGCTAAAGCAGCAAAAGGAGCAAAAGGAACCCAGGAATCCTCATTTCTCTTCTTCTATTCAGATCTGTATTTGAAGCTTCCTTCTGCCCCTCCTTTCATTCTGTCAATATGCTGATAATTACCGTGCCATTTAAAAAATGAAATTGCTCCTTTATCAGCCTTGTACTTGCACTCCCCTTAATTACACTCTCATATGGAAATCTCTGTGCAAGTTCTTTGTGTCCAGCAGTCCCTCTGTCAGCCTCATTAAAGCTATCAGGGCTGGCTTTCCCTGGATAAAAAGGGACACATGATTTAAACTGAAATTAGACATTGCAGTTTATCTGACACTCAGTGAGGCTGAGCCATCCTTCAACACAGATATTTTTCTACAGCTCCCTGAGACCATGTCTCAGACCTGAGACACAGGGAGAGAAACAGAAAGAGAAAGCCAAACTAAAGAAATACCAAGCCAAACAAGAAGAAGAAGGCAAGGGAGGTGATCCTGCCATAACATAGAGAAGGCTGCTGCAAATGCCACCTGTCTACATTGAAGGCTAAAATATGTTTATGGAGATAATTACTTCAATATGAAGCTGGTTCCTCTGTGGATCTAATATGCTCGTATGATTTCCATC
Source organism: Antrostomus carolinensis (assembly GCF_000700745.2). NCBI lineage: Eukaryota > Metazoa > Chordata > Aves > Caprimulgiformes > Caprimulgidae > Antrostomus > Antrostomus carolinensis. Next base: position 1,648 of record NW_010303171.1, read on the forward strand.
AGAATGACAAATCAAGGCCAGCTCGCTTCACATGAAGCTTTACCCTGGACAAGGGATCTTCCTGCTCCGTAACATTTGCTGTAACCAGATCCCTCTAATATCCACAGCTGGAGTTTGTGTCAGTACATCTGGGCTTCTCTTCCAAACCACTGTGGAATTCATAATCCTGTAGTTAGCAACTTACACCTCCTACAGTGTCACAGCTCCCATCTAATACCAAGATTGAAACCCAGGACACTAACTGGCCATTACGAGCTCAGAGACTAATTTAGGAAATAATTATTTCAAACAGACACACATAAAGATGAAAATTCAGTTATTTCATGCATTTTGGAAAGGTTATTTGCTGTGTTCTGCTAGTGAATGCACAATTGTTGAATTTTGTGCAATGACTACAAAAACTTTTCAGAGCAAGAGGAACTGGCACAGTCATGGCAGTATCAGTGCTACCACGGGCAGTAAGAGATTCAGAGACTTGATGGCCTCAAAACAGGCCACCACTGTCATGAGTCACAAGGATGCCCACAATCACAGAATCACAGAATCATCGAATGGTTTGGGTTGGAAGGGACCTTAAAGCTCATCCAGTTCCAACCCCCCTGCCAGCAGCAGGGACACCTTCTACTAGACCAGGTTGCTCAAAGCCTCATTCAACCTGGCCTTGAACACTTCCAGGGAGGAGCAGCCACAGCTTCTCTGGGCAACCTGTTCCAGTGTCTCACCACACTCACAATGAAGAATTTCCTCCTAATATCTCATTTAAACCTCCCCTCTTCCAGATTAAAGTCATTTCTCCTTGTTCTGTCATTACCTGCCCTTGTCAAAAGTCTCCCCCAAGCTTTCTTGTAGGCCTCCTGCAACAGGAAAACATGAACCTGGAGAAAGCTTTGTCTCAGCTCTTTATAAACTTAATTGTAACCTAAAACCATGAAGCATTTATTCCTTTACAGGCTTTAGGAGGCTTAGTTCTTAATATCTGCTGTTACAGATATCTGACTATCCTTTTTAGCCACAGACACTTTTTTTTTTCTTAGTGCTGTGAGCCATAACCAAAATCTTCATGTGGCTGAAAACCACACAATAAAGCCTTGGAGAGCAGTGGGGGAAGGAAGTTTGGTGGTTCACAGGCAGGAAGGGAGAGCAGGTTTCTGGGGGACTCATTGTTTCGCTCTGAGGCACAGTTGGGCTGAATCACCCCTTTTCTCCTCCTTTCTACAACTGCCAGGAATTTACTTTGTCCTGCAAAGTCTTCACCGATGTGACCTTGCTGGTCACAGCCCCAGCACAGCAGCTGCACTTCCATTATTTGCAAGTTATATGTAGGCATCCTGATTTTGTGCATTTCCAGAATTCATAAGCTCGATAATGGTAAAGAACACCCTCGTTTAATTTTGCAGCAACTGAACAAGTATTTCCTTGACTGGTTTTGACATTTGTTAAACTTACTTGTTTGGTTTTTGGATTTCTGGTACATAGGAACAGGAATCAGATATCTGATCCCTTTCCTGAGCCTTTAGTTCACAGTGAAGTGAAGAGAGTAGCTCCAGTTGTTGCCTTCAGTTTTAAGTCTTTTGGTTTTATTGATGGCACATTTTATCTGTCATCAGGCTGCCCACTCATCTGGCTTGGCCAAACCTTTCGGAAGTTCCTGACAGTCTGCCCTGGTATTAACTATTCTAATTTATGTTTTATGACTCCTGCAAAATTTGCTGGATCAATGATAAATGTGTAAACTATTAGAATGTCACTAATTACTAGGAAATTTATTACCTTTCTCACAGCTCCCTTAGACGACTTGACCACTTCTTCCACAGTGACACTTGCAATATCTGTTCTGACACTGCATGTGCAGCAGAAGTCCTCATCCTTACCCATCACATACCCTAAGGAAAAACAGGGTGGGAGACCCTACAAGACTGTAGCCTATGTTAAGGATCACCACACACAGAGGTGTGTCCTTAAGGCCAGATGGTTGCTTTGAAATCTCCCTTATCTCAAGCCAAGCTACAGCAGAGTAAACAGGATTTCTTTAAAAAATCCAGACCAGACAATGTCATTTCCAGGTTTCTAAAAGCCTCATAAAACCTTCTAGTATCCCCATTTACCAGACAGATATTGCACCAAGACAAACATAGGAACTTCCGAGGAATGATACAGCAAGACAGAGAAAGAGCTGGGTATGGATATGGGAGGACCTGGCACAGAAGTCTCCTCTTCTCTATCCCAAGTAATGGGTCTTTTGGAAACAGCACTTGCCAACCTCCAGTGAAACTGCAGAAGACAAGAGTCTGAGCTAAATGACACACTGACACCTGGACTGGACCTATGTAAAGAAGCCTGGTAGGAAGGTGTTACTATGAATGTCATCTTGCCCTTGAACCAGTAAGGGCAAGCAGCTCAATCAGCAGCTCAAATAAGATTTAACATTGGAAGAATTGCACTATCCAAGTTGACCACCTCACAGGCAGCAAACCTAGAGCTCCTTCTGCTCAGTAAAACATCAGGGCAGGGACTATCTTCTGCCACAGGTACAACACAGTGTCCAAAGCAATAGGACCCTCATTTTGAGTGGACTCTAATTCAGATGATAAATCAGCATCGATCCAAAGATCAATGTCCAAGCTGGCTTGGACACATGGGGAATCCCACAGGGGCTGAGCCACTACTCCCATCCCACGTGCTGCAATATCTCCAGTGCATGGAGCTCTGTCAATGCAGAGGAGGAGGATGGAAGTGCCCTATCAAGACCCCTCCCTCTTATGGTTGATAGGTGACAGCAGATTAAAATCTTACAAACACAGCTCCCTCTCAGGACTGCTGCTGTGATCAACTTCCTCACACACTTCAGGACCACACTTCAGGCTGCTTATGGTTGCAGGATGGAAGTGCAAAGCAGAGAGACTCCACGACAAACTTGGTGAGCACAGGCACTCAGTGTCTGCTTCAAAAAGCTGCAGTTTTGGTTATGTCTTTTCCACATAAGTAGCAACAAGAAACACATGGAAGAAGAACACATCTCACCCCTGAGTTTCTCTGGCCATTCCAACTTTGTTCATAAATATGGAGGAAAGAAGTAAAGTCTAAACAACCATGAGCTCCCTTGAGAAAAGGTAACAACTGATGGCTTCTATAATTTGCGGTTCTAAAACAGAGTAAGATGTAAGTAATGTGATTGGTTTATGAAGAGCAAGGATTGGCAAGAGACAGTATGGACTGGCAGGGAAAGCAATGGGTGATGAAGGAGACACGAGCAACATCAGATACCTTCAGATGCAGAACAAAGTAGCTGGATTGGCTAAGTGTCCATTCCCACCATCTCCAGCTACTGCAAGTCTAAAATAGGAAATGCAGATGGTACTTGGCTATGAATTTCCCATATTTTGGGATAAATTTCCTTTCCAAGCCAGCAGACATAGGCTAAATTCACACTGTTACTGGATACTAATGCTTAAGAAGGGAAACTTACAGACCTACCTATGCTGTCATCCGGGTTAACTAAACAAACACAATTAAAAGTGCTTCTCAGATTTTCAGGGCCAGGTCTCAGGTGTGATTCAGGTCTTTGCAGAGTCAGTACCCACCAGATCAAGCAAATCAAAGTCAGGATTCACTGCTTTCCCTTCATGGACCACTTTCAGTTGGGACTAACAACTGCAGAAGTGTCTCCTGGACTCTGAAAGTCACCCTGGTGAGATCATGAGCCCACCTGTGTAGAAAAAGGCATGGTGTAATTAAACATGGTTGTGGGCTTCTACTGTTCTTCCTCCCAGTCCTGTCCTAATAGAGGACATCAGTGGGGCTTGAGGGACCTGCTGAAAAGTGAAGGACTTGTCAAGAGGGCAGGAACAAGGAGACATTCCTCAGTTTTTGCAAGTGCTCCTTCCAATGCCTTGGCAGTGTGACAGCCCACCAGCATTGTCATCAAAGAGCAGGTCTTTTCATACTTTCTATTGAAACAGGACATCACATCTCTGCATAAAGTGAGCAGGACCACGTTCTGCTGTGGGTAGCTGTGGGGCAGGGTGTTAAAAATCACATGTATGGGGTTTTTTACATAGAAATGACAGTGAGTATCAATTCTAAAACCAAGACCTTTGTGAAGATGTCATGCTAAGCCTCGAAGAGGAACTTTTGTTCCAAGCCCAGAGCTGCCTTCCAGGCCCTAGGCTCTATAAAACTTCTCATGAGCAAGTAATAAATATTAGTAGAAATACACAGGTTGGTAACTCATTTTTGTAGATTTAATTTTAGTATATGAAGTGGGAACCTCTTCACAAATGCCCTTTTGTGATCTTCTCTATGTTAACAGTTCTGGACTTGCTGACATTTCACATTTATGTCTCATCCACATATGGAGCACACATCAACTATTTGTCACTTATCAGAAAATATCTTTATGCAATAGTTGGAAAGCATTGAAGAAAAATGCATTATTAGCAGATGGAATTAGCAGATGTTGCTGTTTTTAAAATCGACCAGAACTGACTAATCTTGCTTAGAGAAATGAACAGGTAAGGACATATGAGCACTGAATATTGTTATTTCTATCTCAAGTAATATCAAAAGTAAATCATACTTTTTCAAAGAAACCCTTCAAAACCTTTTGCACAGGAACATCTTTAACCTCACCAAAGTGCAGCACCTCAAAGAGTAAGGGGTTTCTTACAATAATCCAATCTATTTAGGTAAGAAGAGTTGACGATCAAAGAACCAACAGGTTTCTTGCATGTAAACCCCTTCTGTGGTGTGTGCCATGAGGTTGGCCATTGACTGGAGGACAGGCACACCATTCATGCAGTCACCACCACACGTATAGCACAGGAGAGCACGTCTACTTGCATGGAAACCAGCACACCTTGGCAGTGCTGGTGTCCCACAGAGCAAAACATCTCCATGGCTTGCCAGCAATGCTGATCACCATGGCTGCAAAATGCATGTTGATTCAGCAAGAAACTCTAAAGGTAACTAAGTTCAGGAATAAATGCATCCTGCTCATTTTCTCCCTATGGGAATCTGGGTATAGATAGAAGAAGGAATTTTATGGCACTGTAAAAAAAGTCACCACACAGGACAGCTCAGGCCTAAGTTACTCTTTCTGCTTTTTATAATATCCCTGGTGGGTCCCCACAGCTCAGATTTTACCTAAGGCAATTTTCCACATTTCTTTGAATGGGAAACAATAAAGTGGGTGTATCCCCACAGTGTGCTCCTTGTGATCACAGCTCTGTCAGCACGACCTCGGTGGCACTGGGGCTGCGTGGGACATGCCAGCTGCTTCAGAAGTGATGCTAACACCATGGGTGGTCAAGGCACTGTCCAAAAGCAGATCAATGATTCTCCAGCCTGTCTAAAAAAAAAAAAAAATGAACACTGGCAGAGCCCATAGATCATTGAAAAAAGCCACAGGAGTTGCTTCCTATAGCACTGCCCTGTGACAAGGCAGCCAGACCACCAGGATGTGGGGAGGTCCCTGTAGAAACATCAACTCAAAGGAAATCTCTCTTGATGTGATCACATCTGGGACTCTGTGTCCAGGTTTTTGCATTTCAAAATTGGAAGGATGTTAGCAAACAAACAAACAAGCCAAAAAAAAAAAAAAAAAAAAAAGAGGGAAAAAACCATCTCTGGTGAAGGGAATGGATGCAAACACAAACCTGAGAGGAAAGCATTCAAAAAGTGAATGATTCAAACATCGTACTGACCCATAGACAGTAAAAGGTCCAGGGACAGGCTAATGATTTGGAAAGATGTACGTGATGGTCAGAATGGAGAGTCATTTATTTATTATGGACAGTTCTCCTAGGAATTACAGAGCCAAACCAAGAAATGGAAAATTTAGGCTAAATGTGAAAAAAGATGGGTGGTGTCTTCCAGTAGGTTTACCCTGCACAAAAGAATAGCGTGGATTTAAGCAGTATAACACCTCTTGCATGTTCAGCCTTTAAAGAGTCTTTCACTGGACACAGCTTCTTGTTTTAAATTCACTGGAAGAGCTGACAAAAATTTTGACACCTCTGTAACACACACAGCAGTCTCCAGAGGTAGAGAAACAGCCAGAGTAAAGGCAATACAGAAAATATGCACAAACAACCCCAATCCACACAAGAAGCTTTTACTAGCATAAAAACACAGGCCAGAGAATGACTTTTAAAGGCATTCCTCCATCAGCAAAAGCAAATCCTTTTGCCAGTAGAGCCTATTTTGATTGAAGATGTGTTGTGGGCCACAGGGACAAGAGGATCTGTGACTGCATGAGCTGGTCTGCACCAGCAGTTGTATCATCTGATCCCTGGTCCTGGAGCAGTGTGGTATGTCCAAGACAGACCACGGGACTTCCTTCAATTAAATTAATCCAACACAGAGCCAGCACAATACCAGCAAACGTTGTCTATCGATGGAAAACTGTAAAAACAATGTCGTTTTATATTACTCTTCCAAATGTTATGCTTGAGTGAAGGATTGATTCAATTTTGAGTTGTGGCATCAAGCCTCTTCTAGTCTATTAGAAGTAAAATTACAGTTATACTCCTTATGGCTCTATCTGCTGTTATACAACTTCACCCTCTATACTTTAATCATTTAATTGTCATTGCAAATCGCTATAGAAACATATGTATTTCATAAAAAAATCAATGTAAATAGCACTATGCTGTTTTATATAAACTGAAAATCTGGATTTTATTACTAAAATGTAATTAGAGATTAAACTAGACTGTAAAAATGAAAGTACTTTCACGGCAAGGTGAAAGTATTCCAGTGCAGTGTGCATGCATTGTCCCTGCAAGGTGGTCAGCTTTAGCCACCTAAGCATGAAGAAACCTGGAGTTATATTGACTGCGTGCACAGGCTAATTAGTCCCTTCTGGGCTTCTTTTCCATTAAGTCCAACTGCAAGAACAGAAAGGTAAATGCAAAAACTTCCACATCCTCTGACTTCTTGTTTAATGATTGGGTCATTCTCAGAAGATGCCACCCAAAAGTCAAACAACTATCGCAGAGCGCGTGTAATCTAAACCCCTCAGCCCACTGCCACAGTGGCATTAACAGGAAAGAAAAAAGAAAGTAATTAGCTGCTGCGGTGGTTTGGAATGACAGCGATACGATGGCAACATCACAAAACATCACGTCTGCCTTCCACCTCTACGTGCCCATTTCCGAAGATTTCCCGGTATGAGAATAAATGAAGCTTCATGACTGCTAACACAAGGCTGGGCTTTATTTCCCAGCACAAGTCAGACAGGTTAGGTCAGGATACAAAAGTCCACAGGGGTAAGCACACACACTGTTCCCAGGGCACTGCGCCAACACCACCTTTCCCTTTTGAAGATCAAATACAAATGGAATAAAATACCAGATTAAAAAAAAAACAAAACCAACAAAAAAAACCAAAAACCAAAAACCAACCGCCACAAACTCATACAGCTGATTCATAAAATATTCATAGAGAAAGTCTAGCATGGAAATCCCCATAGATGACCTGTCTCAATCCCATTTCTTCCTCCTCCACCCCATCAGAATTGATTAAACAATTTCCGGAGAATCTGACATTAATGACTCCGTCTGACTCTAAGTAACTGTCGTCTGACACAGATACTTCTTGTTCTCAAAACAGCTCTTTCTGCAACTATATTTCTAAGTGTCATGAACAATTCTGGATGCCTTCAGTGTTTTAATTATAGGCTGCCTTCTTGTCCTTCTGTTGCTTGTCATGTCAAGGAGGAAGGACTGTGTTTAATGGCCTTATTCCAGCGCTTTATTTCTCAGTACCAACTGCACTCCCTGCAGTACCTCTATTTTCTGAGGCACATAGGAGTCCCAGAATTGCCTTGATAGGAAAGGACCTTCAAGATCATTGAGTCCAATCATTAACCCAACACTGACAAGTCCCCCACTAACCCATGTCCCTCAGCACTATGTCTACACAACTCTTCAATCCCTCCAGGGATGGGGACTCCACCACTGCCCTGGGCAACCCCTTCCAATGCCTCAGAACCCTTTCAGCAAAGAAATTCTTCCTCACATCCCATCTCAACTGCCCTGGGCACAACTGGAGCCCATTTCCTCTTGTCCTGTCCCTTGGTCCTTGGTTGAATAGACTGACAGTTTCTTCTTTCTTGAAGAAACTCTTTTGGACTGAGGTCAGTTACAACTCAAGAATTATTTCAAACTGTGCTGAGGGTGTTGAATGGAAACAGCCAATGTAAGAACTAAGTGTCTGCATCAATACATTCTGTCCACTACTCTCGTTGCATGGTCATTAGCTTCAGGATCTATCCCCCCTCTCTATTTTAAAGCTGCTATCAATATACTCTAGCATTTATTTTAGCACAGTTATAAACATTCAAAGAAATTATCATTATGAGGATTTGGCTTCTGAGATGCATAAACATAAATGCATTTTTTAGGTGCATTTCTGTGCACCTGCATAAAGCACATTTTTGAGAAAATCACACTGTTAGGGTACACATCACACCTCATTTTTCAAGTTGGACAACATCACATTATATCTACCTCCACATTTATTTCAAGCAGCTTTTTTTCTACACCGTTTACTGAAAGGTTGATGCTGCTAATTAGCATTTTTTACATTTGCTGACTTTTTCATTTGAGAAGCAGAACTGTCAGTAGCTCAGCAGAAATCCAGTCCTTTTCAAAGTCAAGTCCATTCCTTACAGTAATCATGATTTCAGCCAGTTATTATATATGTGGGTAAACACTATCAATACTTCCATCTCTAATTAGTTCGTTTATTAACTGCTGAAATGCACACACTACAGAATTAAGTAGATCCGTGATGAAACAGTCAGTGGAGTCTCTCGATAGCCATATTCTGGTAAAAAAAATCTGCTTTCTGAAGTGACACCTTCCTGCGAATCAAAGTTTATTCCATTTGTGGATGAATTTTCTCTGGCTTTCAATCCCCTCCTGGTCCATCTTGGATATACAGAGGACGCTCAACACCTCTGGGCCTGATGCATGGGCTGGTCCAGAAGATTTCATTTTTGAGGATTTTTGAGGATTTCTTCCCAAGGCCACTTTTCTCCTGGCTCTCTGCATGGTGCCTGTCCATTCTGAGGGGTTCATGGTGCTCTGCTTGCTCCATTTTTGACTCAGGTTTAGTTTTTGCCGGACACCAGGTCATTAAGATGCAGCACAGGGGAGCGCTGTTATCAGACTGGCCCCGCTTACCTAACACGAGTCAAGGTGAAAAAAGCTTAATATTCCTGCCATGGGACAAGGTGAGTAATCATTGACTCCAGTGACTACGTTACAGAAATGCATTTTCTCTTCTGTCACCACATCTGATACAAGCCTTCTTGTTCTCCAGCCTATTAGAAATGAATAAATATCCCATTTACAACTTACACCTCGAAGGAACACACTGGTGGGTCTTGGGGACAGGGACAGGGACAGAAAAAAAATCACTGCTGCCCCTTTATACTCTCCATTGCTACATCACTTAGTTTTAAATTATTAAAAAGTGGAATTTCATCATCACTTGAGAAACAAACCCAACTGACACTTAACAGAAGGCTGGGTTGGAATTTTTTTCTAGTATTCTGTCCAAAATTATATCTACATTGTTTCATCCAATTATTGCTTAATCTTCTGCAAGTAATTCCTCTGCTTTTAGAGATCACTGACCCACAAATGGAGCTGTCCCATCCACGGTCACGGGAATTACTGGTAGGCAGGCAGGAAAAAAAAGAGCCATCTACTGGCTTTTACAATAAATCTATAGTGTACCAGCCAATTTTGTAAGGTCTTTAACATAGATAACATATTTTATGCTCAGCTTGAATGCTAATTGCTTTTATGGTGACACTTGCAAAGCTGACACCTAATGAGATTGGTTGTTTCTTTGTTAAAAAAAAAAAAAGTAAAAGTAATGCTGCACATTTTTAGACTAAAACACTGTTGTTGTGTTAAAAAAGCCAAATTTCTGCACATAACGAAAAACAGTAATTAAGACAAACACCACACAAGGGAAATTTAACTGCATTGTTCTGCTACTGTTCTGGAGTGAGCCATTCCAAGCCCAGCTCCTGTGTCCCTTTCCTCGTGTGATTATTTACCCCTCCGCAGTGGGAATGCGAAGGGAGGTGCAGCACTGCCGGATCCGAGCGGTGCGTTTGAAAACCACTAAGATAAGCAGGACAAGAAGCAGCAAGAAAACTGAGACCGAGATCAACAGCATTCACTGTCCATTCACGGTTTCTAAGCTTAATTCATGTACTAGAAATAACCAACTGTGGTGGTTTGGGTGGATTCACCCTTTTGCTTGCAGCTTGCAGCCAAACACAGCCTGCTCTATCACCCTCACCCCCCCCTCACCCAGGGAGTAGGGGAAAGAATTTGGGAAGAAGGGCAAGGAAACTCACGTGTTGAGATAAAAACTATTGACTAATTAAAATAAAATTATAATGATAACAACAGTGATAACAGACTATACAAATGAGTGATGCACAGTGCTCACCACCCGCTGACCAATGCCCAGCCTGTGCCAGCTAACGATCCCACAGCCGAGACAGTCCCAAACTGAAACCCTGGAAGAGTGAGCTTGAGACATCCCCGAGAGAATGCCCCTGTCTTCCGGTCAGCCCTGGTTAATGTACTGACCATGTCGTGACATGATCTGGAATATTTCATTGGCACATCCAAATGTCAGTTTTGGGTTTTGCTCTTCACTGCGCTTCCCCCTCCCAGTCCTAATGCAGCTGTGAAGCAGCCAAACACCGTGGTCTTGAGCTGCAGCAGCAACTAAAAACACCGGTACTGTTATCAACTTTCTTCTCATAATAAGTCTGAACTGACACACTGAAACTAAAATACAACTATTCTAATTACTAAAAAGAAAATTAACTCTATCCTAGCAAAACCAGGACACCAACTTGCCACCATCACTGGAGCAATACGAGCTGCAACACAAACAGAACGAGTAAATGGCAAAGAAGACCTCAGGAGTTAAAAGAATTGAACAAACCAAATTGAGGCGTCAATAGATTTTCAATCCTAAATTCAAACCTTTCACCATAGCGATGCCAGAGATCACTTTATACTGATCAGTAAGGAGAACACAGCCTGAGCCAGCATTTCCACACTGACATGATGGACTGGCCCATGCTACTAGAGCTTAGTGAAAGAAGCTCCACCAGTCCGACCCAAAACTGGACTGATTTAATCATTCACGACTTTAGGAACTTCTGTACTGGGTTTCACTTCACTGCTTAGACAAGTCTTGGAGATGTTAACTGCTGTTATCAGGTCTGCACACTAATCTTGCCTCAGGACTAAAGTGTCTTGACTCCATGGCCTTATGCACTACTTTAAATTTCAATATAGATTACAAATAAAAAAATCACTGAACGGATAAATCATAGAATAAAATAAAATATATCTGCATGTAAAGTCAAAAATTCGATCAATCAGAAATTAGGAAATACCACATATAAGGTTGGCCACTTAACCATAAGTCTTATAGGTCTGACTAAAACCTAGAAGACAATCTTTTAGATTTAATTTTTGACATTTTAGATTTTATAGATATGTCATTTCCAAATTTCTAATTTTTTTTTTATACATCAATAAACATATTTTATTATGAACACTTCTAATCACTCAAATGGGCAATGAAGAGCCTTTTGACATGCATCAAAGTGGATGAGACACAAAAAGCAGTCCAACTACAGAACCTGGTATTTTAATAGCACTAGCAGCTTGAAGACACTTCTACCAGCCAAGCGCTCCCGTTCATTGCTAGAATCCTTGGTGCTGGTAACAACGGATGTCTTGTCTTGTAGGTTCCTTATGTTTCCTTACTGTTTGGCCAGGCCACCTACATAAATCCCCTGAGTACTCCAAGTGGGAGAAAGGAAATTATCAGCCATTCTTATCTAAGAAAAACTTGTAAACTATTTCATAAGATGAAGAAAAGGTATTTTCTGGTGCAGCCAACTCACTCCAACAAATTTCAGAAGCTCCCTGCAAGCCGAGGAAATGCTACTCCTTTCTCTCAGAGAAGGTTGCAATATAATGCAGGGATCATTGGTTACTTCAAGCTTCTCTTTAGTATCAGCCAACCTCAGTGATGTTAATCATGTTATTATTAAGCTATGCACAGACAGAATAAAGACTAATTCTTCTATACAAAAGAGCAACAAAAATGGCTCAGACTGAACCCGTTCACTGATGGATGTCCATTTTCTCACATCGGCTTTCCTCTTCATGTCTCATGGGCCTTCGACCCATCTTCCTTAAATATAAACTTATTTCTGAAAGACTTTCTGAAAGACTCTGACGAGAACGTTTTTACAGTGACCTCCTACAACTTCACTCCCACTGCTCAGTCAGCGATGGACTTTGGGAGCGTCACAGGAAGAATCCGTAAGAACAACAGGAATGGTAAACGAAAAGAAAACTTCCTCTCAAGTTCCTCCTTCTCCACCACTACACAGTGGAGAAGTTTTCCTTGGGGAACATAGTCTCCCTCTCTAGTTTGTAAAAAGAGGCTACAGCACTCAGTTCTCAGTGTAGGTGGATGGGGACTCGGGAGGAGGGTGCTGTTCAGGAACTGGTTTTATCCCCATCGTTTTGTTACTTAGCAATAAAAACCCAAACACTTTTCCTTCAAATGTAGAAGGCTTCCAGCAGCTCCAGCACCGGTCCTGCAGGGACTATTGAATTTCATTCACTTCTTCATCAGCAACATGAATACCCATCCATAAACTGTTGGCACAATAAAAACTGAACGTCTAAGACTGCCTGCCATTAACAATAACACAAACCCCATCCAAGTGGCAGCCTGGTTACGCTTGGAAATAACAGGAAGTGCCTTGTTTTCAAAGAATCTTGGACCTGAACCTGATATCCTGCACATTATGAAATAACTTCTTCAGGACAAATGCTTGATTTCCAAATGTCTTCACAAGACAGCCCAGACAACCCTACTGCCAATCCTATGTGAAGCTTCAGTAGAAGCCAGGGAGTTGGTTGGAAGCAGCAGGGTGTTTTTGCAAGAGAAATGGTCCCCTTAGACTCTCAATCCCTTCAGAAAGACTTGAGCAAGAAGGCACTATGGATGGGACTGGTGTCATCAGCTGAGATCTTACAAGGTTTCTTGCAACGTGCGTTTCCCCAGGCTAACCTGCTGCTGACTTCAAGATGTTGGAGCCCATCTCCTTGCTAGCAGGATCTTGGGTGTTTCCTGCCAGCACACTCTTTGGTATGCACCTCAGCTCCGTTGACCACCAGCTGCTGGAAGATAGAGTGGAATAGACTAGCTCCAGCAAGTTTGACACCTCCCTAAGTGAGGTCCAACTCCCCAGTGAAAGCTCTTAATAAGTAATAACAATAAAGAATAGTAATAGACTAGATTTATTTCTGTAGCACAGAACCCAAAAAGCCTCTGGCTATATTGAAATGTAGTAAACAAAAGCAAGTCCAGCTGCCTGGTCCCTTTTTTTCCCCAAAGGTAACAAAACCATAAACAAAACCATAGTAAAGACAACATGAGAACCACTAGTAACAAAAAACAGTCAGTAAGTATAATTTTCTGGTCTGTTATAGCCCTTATCACCACTGGGTATTGATAGTTGATGAATTTCTGATCTCCAGATATAAATACCACTGACAAAATACCCAAAGCCACTTAGGTTATTATGACATCTCAACATCCTGGAGGATCTAATGAATTTGGCTTAGATTATCACCTACAAGCAGACCACCACGTTAGCCCTCATTCTGCTCTCCAGGACCTAAGGGTTATAATTATTCATGAAATTCTAGACATTATTCTGCTGGACAGAGTAATGCTTCAAGGAAACTCGAGCTTCAGACTGGTCCCAAGCCTTTACCCATCCTTCAAACTGGATCCGAGACAAACCAATTTGTAAGAACTGATTTAATTATTTCTCATTTCCTGTGCTTCCTGTCTCCTGTCAAGGCCAAGCAAGGAAATGAGGTCTAATCCCAAGGAGGCCTGAGATATCATCAGTTCAACTGGACAGCAGAAACACCAGGAATTGCATAATAAAGTTTTGTCCTACCAAATTTCAGACTGATTCTGTACAGGTAAGAGATTCCAGACGAGCTGAAGTGTCTTGACCCTCAAGCACTCATTTGGACTAGCAGGATCAGAAGATTTTAAGCCCTATTTGTCTCTAATAATGATGATGGGGAATCACCATCCCATGAGGAGGACTTGTGTTGTGAAACACCTGGCAAGAGGCAGGAAGTCATCAGTCCCACTGAATCTACAAACACCAGGGTGCACACTGTTGGAAAGATGTTCTTCTAGTGTTTCTACAGCCAAAATTTGGGCCCAAATCCAACCTGTCCTCAAGCCAGTGTGAGAGCTTGGACACGGGCTGACAGCAGGGTTGAGCAGAGACTTGCTTCAGAGGGCATGAACTGGGTCTATGCATCATAAATGAATCGTTGACCAAGCCATTGAATTCTTGCCAGTTAGGCAGCTCGCTCCTCCAGCTCAGGCACTCTGAAAATCAGAGTTTGGTGATTACTATTCCCACATCTGTAAGAAATCACAGATCCCTGAGGACCATCCTCCACCAAGCATTTAGTCTTCAGAGAACATTTTCACTCCCTCCGTGGCTTTCCAGGGTCACTCACTGCAGGCTGAGGAGTGCCTCTGAAACTGTCCCTTCCCATCTCACTGCTCCTCCCCAGGGCATCTTCAGAGTTAGAATTTCTGACTTAAGCAACTGCAAAAAGTTTGCAATTTCCCTCTTCTGCAATTCCTACAAAACCTAAGACAGGCCAGAGAGTGGGAGCTGGATCCTGTTCTCTCTTGCACATAATCAACGCAATTATTTAGGCAGCTCCAATCACACATGCAAAGCAATTGAAGGAAACAGGGCAGCACAAGGGTAACCAGGGGTAGAACCTTCATTATCCATGATGATGTGTGAGGAGGTGAGGAGAGCCAAAGTTGTGCTTGCAGGACCTATAGTTCAAAATGCTCATCCTTTAGCTTGGAAGCAAAGAACATTAAGATATCACAATTATTGAGGGAAAAAAAAAAAATCTGGAAAATCCATAATGCTATTTTCCCAGTTGTTTTTCTGCAACTGAACTTAAAAAAAAAAAAAAAGAAAAAAGGGAAAAAAATTCTAAACACCTCTCTCTCAGGCATCGGCTTTTAGCTGGTGCATTAGATAATTGCTGTGCAGAAGTTTCAGTGTATAATGGGTATAGTTTCAGTGTATAATGGGTATAACAATAATAATAATAATAATAATAATAATAATAATAATAATAATAATAAATACAAGTATGCTAAGAGCACACTCTTCTGTAGCTTAAGCATTATCTGCCTGAAGTAATTTCTTTTAGAAGTCCCTAAATATTCTTCAGCCACGGTTAGTCTCACTTACATCCTGCTAGTTTTAGAAACCATTTCTACAGATACAGTTTTCCAAGATCAGATAATGGCTCTATGACACGCAAATGTTTTCATAAGCCCCAGTAGCCCAGCAGTTCTCACGGGACCATCACTCAGCACAAACGGCCAGCGCAGGTCTAGCCTCTCCAGTGAGCCCCCACTTCTCTGCAACCC
>NW_010303171.1:17258-21071 GCF_000700745.2 Antrostomus carolinensis
ATCGCCCTGCTCCCTCTGTTCCCAGACATTATGCCACGCTCATGGGTGAGATCAGAGCCACGAGAAGCAAAGCAGCTGGGAAATGAGTAAAGCAGGGATGTAGTCCCTCAATCACCGGCACAGAGATCCACCGGCAGCGTGGATATCTCTCCAAAGAATGTGGAGCTGGTGGGAGGAGAAGACCAGTTCCTGGGTCACTAAAGGAAAGTGTCGTGGGTCCAGTCACCTCCCCTGTGGGTTGAAAGAGACTGTGAAATAATCCCTTCTTGGAAAGTTTCCCATGGAAATCTCGCAGAGATAACACACAGGGAGAAAAACATGCCAATGTTTGTGTGTCCAAATGGCGGCAGATCATAAGGGTTGGGGGAAGGGGAGAGTGTTCAAACAGGATGAAAAAATATATAGAAAAGTTCCCTGAGAGCCCCAAGGTCTGCTGATGACATTGAAGGGCTTTCACTTTGAGGTTCCAATTCAACATTCAGCCCAAAGCGGTGGTGGCTGAAAACTGTCATGGAGTGGCAGTTTTCTGGTAGCTTTTAAGAGAAAGACACTGATAATTGCAGCTGAGCTCCTATGGACTGTGTCTCTGCACTGCAGACTGGCTGCTCTCATTAGCTTGCCTTCAGGGGTCAGAATAAATCTTCTTCAGCCATGCCAACCCCACTTCTGCACACAGGGACTTTACTCCCCAGTGCTGCAGGTCACACATAAAAGAGGGAAAATAAAAGAGGAAAAACCTTGCACACATAAAAGAGGAAAAATTTCCAAGACAGAAACTCTATTATTTATCTTAACATGGTTCCTACAAGTCCACTGCACAGGCACCACACACAGAATAAAAAACTGCTTTGTACCCTATAGAGTTCCTGCCCAAAGGATATATGAATATACAGCAGATGGACATTGGTGGATAGTACGGGAGTACAACAGGACAGCACTGGACAGAGTGATGCACTGGGATGTCCTGGCACAGCAGCATGAATCAGAATCCCAGGCTGGTTTGGGTTGGAAGGGACCTTAAAGCTCATCCAGTTCCAACCCCCCTGCCATCAGCAGGGACACCTTCCACTAGACCAGGTTGCTCAAAGCCTCATCCAGCCTGGCCTTCAACACTTCCAGGGAGGAGCAGCCACAGCTTCTCTGGCCAGCCTGGGACACTGGCTCACCACCCTCATAGTGAAGAATTTCTTCCTCACATCTCAGCTCCATCTCCCCTCTGCCACTTTCAAGCCATCACCCCTTGTTCTGTCACTCCCTGCCCTTGGCCAAAGTCCCTCCCCAGCCTTCCTGGAGCCCCTTCAGGTACTGGGAGGCCACTAGAAGGTCTCCCTGGAGCCTTCTCTTCTCCAGGCTGAACAGCCCCAACTCTCTCAGCCTGTCCTCATAGCAGAGGTGCTCCAGCCCTCTGGTGTCATGTAAATGTTGTCATCACTTCTGTAGACATCTCAGAGTAGAGGTGAGTTGAAGGGGGAAAAAGAAGCTTGGCAGGTGTTTTCAGAGAGCTCTTTGGAACAGGGAAGAAAGGTTTGAAAATGTAATACATAGGGAATGGAGAGTGTTGTCACTATTTCAAGGCAGGAGATGACATTTTTATAATGAAAAAGAGACAACAGGCAGGGTGATGCTTGAGTTGTGGAGAGCTTTGTTAGTGACACCAGCTTGTGTCTGATGTGATAGGGAGTGAGCAGGCAGTGCAAGAGGATGCAGAGAGGGCTCTGTGTGGACAAAGTACCAGGGAAATTACTTTTTCCTTCTATTTTCCAAAATGGATTGAGGCAGATCCAGATTGTTACTGTTAGCACACAGAACAGGATAAAGCAGAGGAGGCAGAAGAGCATCTCTTCTACATACAGACAAGAAAGGTTTGTATTTTGAGAGCTGTGCATGAAGAGTTGGTAAAATGCAAACACAGCCTGAATGCACCAGGGAAAAGCCCTGCACAGAGAGAGCTCCTCCAAAGAACAGTGGGAAGGTGGTGTTGTCAAATGCAATCATGCAAAGGTGCTGAAGATGGAGAACTTGCAGCACAACACGTTTTTTCCAGGTTGAACTTCAGCTGATGCTTACTTAGGGCAGGATTCCCCTCATCTCACTTCAGTCATCTCCAAGCTGCCTACCCAGATCAAATTAGCCACGCAGACAGGAATACTCCATAGGCAGGAACACTCTGGTGGCACCATCCTATTAACAGCTGCTGGTTTTGCACATGTTCATCAGAGAAGAAAAAAGTCAGGCTGCATCGCCCGTGCTGCCTTTCCACATTATGTGACAACAAGGGCAAGCAGCTTCCAGCCCTCCCCTGCTGCTGGAGAAGCTGTTGCCTACCCATCAGAAAGGTTGGGGTGCACGGAGTCAGAACAACCCCCAAGGAACAGGGAAGAGGTCTCCAGGCCCTCCTTTGAGTTGAACTGCCAGCTGGAACTGGATCATGACAAGCTCAGCAGCACATGACTTGCCGACAAGACCCAATCTACTTAAACTGTGTTATACCCAGGGGAATAAAGACCATTCTCTATGAATTTTAGGAAACCCCTTTCTGCACTCACACTTCAGGTTATTTTCCTTTAAAAGAAAAAGATGGAAACATCACGTGAACCCCTGTCCAGGACTCTTTCTCTCTGTATTTGACACGTGTGCAAGGGAGTCTGTTAAACGTACTAGTATATCACGCTCAGTTTTGCTGAGACCAAAATATATTAACTTCTATCTCCAGAAAGTTACAAAACCAGCCATCCTTGTTTATTCTACGATTGTGGCATTTTTCCCAAGCCAGAGAGGGACACGCAGGCTTCTGGGGGTGTCTCACGTACATGTCTTCATATGGGACACAAGGTCTTACATCCAGCTAAGACTGCTGGAAGACGTGCTGCTGTCTGAAGGCAAGGAGACACTAAACCCTGCAAGAATCTGAGGTGACTCCTCCTCAAAACCACTAGTCTTCCCCTCTCTTAGATAAACATCAAGTGGTAGGAGGCTGCCAGCAACCACCAGCACTCATGGGATCACCATCCAGCTGGGACATCCCTTGATGGGGCCATCTGCAGAGGAACTTGAAGCCATCTGATCCCAGGCACAGTTCATGAACCCACTGCTCCAGATATGACCTCGGCTGCTGGAGGCTTCAGCAGTTCTGGTGACACGACTCACACTTCTTAAGAGATGGCAGGAAGGCCACAGAGACTGTCTGTGCAAAAATAATGCTGCCGTTACTGCTGACACGTCCTCTGCTCTCCAGTGTTTCTGGGCTGTGCAGGAAAAGGAGGACCATGCAGTCCTCTTCTGAAGGAGGAAGGGAAGATTTAGAAACTATTTTAACTCGTTGCTCTTCACCGGAAGAAACAAAAACTCCCTAAGCTTCAGCAGAATGACCCAAGTGTGGTTTGTGCCGAGGTACCCTGGAGAATTGCTGTGCTGCAGAACCGTGACGCACCCGGGCCCGGCAGTGCAGGGTCAGAAATTACCACAACCTTATTGGATTGGAGCATCTGCCCTATGAGGAGAGGCTGAGAGAGCTGGGACTGTTCAGCTGGAGAAGAGAAGACTGAGAGGAGACCTTATTAATGTCTATAAATATCTGAAATATGGGGGCCAATGAATGGGGCCAGGTTCTTTTCAGTGGTGCCCAGTGACAGGACAAGGGGCAATGGGCACAAACTGGAACACCAGAAGTTCCAGACAAACTTAAGGAAAAACTTCTTTCCTGTGAGGGTGCCGGAGCCCTGGGACAGGCTGCCCAGAGAGGGTGTGGAGTCTCCATCTCTGGAGATGTTCAAAACCCACCTGGACACTTTCTTGTGCAACCTGGTGTAGGGA
>NW_010303171.1:21109-35639 GCF_000700745.2 Antrostomus carolinensis
AGTTCCCTTCCAGCCCCACCAGTCTGTGATTCTGTGATTTATTGGCTGGTAAAGTCAAGCTGCAGATTGCAAATATTCTCAGTACAGGACTGGCATCTCCCAGAGCTTTTCTACTTTCATAGGCTGCTGCCACCTGCAACTCCCCTTTGCAATGTATTAGCACTTTCTTAATTTACCATCAGCGTTAATGGTAGAACCATGCAGTAGCATCACAATTTTCTTGGATGCTGCGAGTGAGATTATTAAACTAATACAGTGACATCCACATAAAGGTCCAATTTGCACAGGCACAAATACCCACAGTTCTTCATGACTGCAACGAGCTCTGCCCATTACTCAGCACCTCGGAAGATTAAGCCCTTCTTTGAGTGATGAGCTCAGCTTTCAATTCAACAAATTTAACTCAAGATTCAACATGTAAAGAACTGAATTCACAATAAATTATTATTACTAATGATACTTTGCAGCAAAACTAGCATGTTTCAGCTCTAACACTCAAAGCCCTTCACAACCTGGGTAAAGAGACTAATTATCCTTTATTTATACTGTGACCCTACGTTCCCACATACACAGAATCATAGAATCAGAGAATGGTTTGGGTTGGAAGGGACCTTAAAGATCATCCAGTTCCAACCCCCCTGCCATCTGCAGGGACACCTTCCACTAGACCAGGTTGCTCAAAGCCTCATCCAGCCTGGCCTTCAACATTTCCAGGGAGGGGGCATCCACAACTTCCTTGGGCAACCTGTTCCAGTGTCTGACCACCCTCACAGTGAAGAACTTCTTCCTAATATCTAATCTAAACCTCCCCTCTTTCAGTTTAAACCCATTAAGAACAGAAGAATTCATTGCAGTTCTCAACACTCCACCATTTTGGGGAAAGAAAGAAAATATCCACAAATCAAGGCAATAATGGAGCCATGCAAAAAAACTGACTTCCCGCTCCTACATTGTCCACCACCTGAGTAAGCACACACCAAACATTACCTGGTCTTTTTGAATTTGTGTGAAAAACTGATCAACATTTAGCTTAAACTCCCCAAGGCTCTTTTTTATCCCTTGCATTTCTCTAGCAGCACCATACCCCCATGACACCCGACACAGGAGTCTCATGCAGTACGATGTCCCTCCTCGGTGACCAACTCCAATTACCTGACATCCTCCAGGCCTCTCACCCCACAGCAGTTCTCCTGCCATGCACAGGGCTGTATTTTTAGTAACGAGAGTCTTTACTAACGAGCTCAGTTCACATTTGGGAAAGGTTTCTATTTTATCAAAACCAGCTTGCAGGCACAGGCTGCTCTGGCACAGACCAATGCTTTGTAGATAACCCCCAGATAGTCTTGTAAGGGGACTGCAATACATAGAGTTGAATCTCAGAAGAGCCGTGTAAGTGCTCAGCCACTCACAACCTTGAAAACCACATAATTCTGCCATCAAATAGTTTGTTTAAATAAGAATGGCAAGAAATTCACAAACACTGAAAACCACTGGTTTAACTGCTGATCTAAAACATCTGCAAGAAATACTTGCTCTTTGAAAGCGCCGCTACTGTGCTGCTAATCCAACCAAGAGTTACACAAACCAGTTCAATCACGTCCAGGGTCTACAAGAAACCAAAGCACCCAACAAACAGAAAGGTTTATAAAAACTTGGCTACGTGCATCTGATTATTCCCCCATGTTTGACATACCAAGTCCTGAATAAAGTTTAGAGAC
Source organism: Antrostomus carolinensis (assembly GCF_000700745.2). Taxonomy (NCBI): domain Eukaryota; kingdom Metazoa; phylum Chordata; class Aves; order Caprimulgiformes; family Caprimulgidae; genus Antrostomus; species Antrostomus carolinensis. The sequence goes on from NW_010303171.1 coordinate 22,828, forward strand.
AACAGCACTAGAGCATTCAGAAACAGATGAACATCCAAGAAACTGAACCACAGTGCACAGATCCCAGGGGAACATCATCAGGAGAGTTATCCAAGACCCTGCCTATCATGTCCCCATGGAGTACCCCTGCTTCCAATTTATAAAAAAATCTTACAATTCTTCAGTCTTATCTCTACACCAGCACATGCAGCAGAACAGAGCAGCAAAAATATCTTAGTAGGTCACATTACTCTTTGTCTGAGGTTCTACACACAAAACAATATGCAGCTACGGTCAGTCTGGATTTGTATTTTTCAACAGATATGCATGAATTTCTCACACGGTTCTAAAGAGGGACACTGCATCCCACCCTCCTTTTTCACTCAGTTGGTTTTGTGTAACTGCCTGAGCAGCAGCAGGTCCTTCAGGACAGGGAAATGACTTTAAACACTTGCGGTCAGTAATCCCAGCTTTTCCCCATTCCTCCATCCTGGAGAATCTGAGCTGGGCTGACATCCACCTTATAGCACTTCATGATCCAGAGATCATGGGACTCAGATTGGCTAGAGGTTTGAGATGCATCTGCTTCCAACACGTCCCTAGTGAGCTCCTTCTCAAAAAAAGACTAAAACTGAAAAGCATACAAGCAGACTTTATCATTAAAAAAAGAAAAAAAAGAAAAAAAGAAAGAAAAGAATAAAAAGAGAAAAAAGAAAAAGAAAAACAACCCAGAAGTATAACTTTTAAATAGTGAAAAGCAACTTGGGAGGATGCAATATTTTTTTTTAAATAAAAAAGTTTTTTTATGCAGCCCTGCCACTACATCCTTGCAGTTGGATCCTTGCCTCCAGCAACTTGCTGGCTTTCTGAGCAGCAGCAGACTCTGCCCATTCCCTCTGGTCCCTGCTGGTCTTCTTTCCATCTGCTCCTGCCACATCCCACAGCCTCTCAAAGCTCTCCCCCCTCGAGCAAACCCAGTGGTGTCCCATGAGGAGGAATGATCTCACCTTCCTTCCACAGCGTTGCACCTCCCTCAGTTGTGCAGATGAACGATGATATTCATAACCATCAAAGATCCACTTACATCATGGGCTATATCAGGACAAAGCACACAGGCTGAGCTGCTCTCCTTCCAGCAACAAACTGGCAAGAATTGGAAAAGCTTTCTGAAATGTAGAGTCTGGCTCTCACAGTCGCGCTAATTAAGAATGTAACAGGCTTTGCTCAGTCCTTACAAGCATTCTTACCATCAGTACAGCTTGTGTACTCACTCCTAAATAATGCAAAAAAAATAGAATTTTTCTGAAAGTAAAATTTGGAATGAAAATTGAGAGGGAGAAGTGCTTAATTCCCGGTCTCTAGGTGAAATACCTAGTCAGTGGACAGATTTCATAGGATTCATGCTCTTAAATGCATGTAATTTTTTAAAGAATATGGTTTCGGCACACTTTACTTACAGACCTCTCATTTCCATCATGCAGAATATTCCTAAGAATTTCACATCCCTTCTGCCATCACTGGGATTCTCTGATAGTCAATACTAAAGAGGATTGTAAATCAAGTACTACATTGGGGAAGATTAAAAAAACAAAACAAAACAAAACAAAACACAAACCCCCCACCAAACAGGAATCAGAATAACATCCGCCTTGAGAAGAGACCTGTCTCCTCAAAAGTAATGTTTTCATCATTAAAAAGGGAGAAAAAAGGAAGTCCTAAAAAGCCAGTTCAGAATTCTAGTCTCAGAGTCATCTTCCTGCCATTTACCTAGTTGAATATGGATTGAGTAATAGGCAGTTAGGTCTGGGTCTGTCTGTTTGAACATCAGGTTTCTAATTGATTGCACAGTACTTGGAATCTATTAAAGGGCTTCTATAAATTACATTTCTGTATAAGACAGGCTGCCTAGATATGCAGATGTTAAGAACTGGCTAATCCTAAGTAAATCTGGTAAAAATGTTTGCCTTCTCAAATTTTTCCACTGAATTAATTGTAAAGATTGTGTCACTGAATCAAGAAAGTGAAAACTCACTAATCTTGATGTTTGCCACAAGCTCATAAATAGTCTGCTAACATGGAGAGCTCATTATTCCAGACATTTGGCCCATACCAAACAGCGGCTCAGAAGAAGACATTGTGTCATGCCTGCGAATCCGAGATGCGGAAGGACAGCCCAGGTGATCATGCGCTTCAGGACTCCACATGGATTCTTTTACATGATCATTTTCAAACCCCTGACAAAGGAAAGTGCCCAGCTTGCTTTTTATTAAACTGCAAAAAAAACCCCAAAACCATTTACTCTGATGAAACTGAGGACATCACATCCTCGGAAATGCATACACAGGAGTGCTATTAACTTGTTACCTGCGTGCACCCATCCCTATGACTATGTCATTTTCTCTATATTGAGACCATCTCTGACCCTCACCCTCTCTTTCTCTTCACTTCTTCACTGACACCAACTTTCACCATTTTTCTCTCCATCTCACACCCTCCCTCTTTGTTGTGAGAGCTCACATCTTCCAGCCTGACCCTCTCCTGCTTGGATAATTGCAATCTCTTACCTTTTAACCAATTTCTGCCTTGCTCCGTCCCTGTTCATTTGCCAAAATCATCTGTCTGATCAAATCACACTCTTCCTTTCCACCGGCTTCCCCTTACCTGCATGACCAAGGCACTGTGAAATGCTCTTGTACATCCCTTCACCTGCTCTTGGATATCACCATTTCTCCCATCTCTCATGCACAGCTCTGCTCTGCCAACAACCCTGGACCTATAACATCCACTGGTGCTTTTTGTACCAAATGCTGTTTGTCCATTTTGCTTTGTAACTCTTTGGTATAACAGGTGGGCTAATGAGCTCACAGTTTACATCCTGACCCTCCCCACCTGGGATGACAGGGTCATCTTCCCCGTGTTTATGTTCCCCCTTTCTCAGACCCCAAACACTTTGTGTTCTCCTTATAGAGAGTGATTCCAGAGCAGTGCATGCAGCATTTCATGAGTGAACGCCAGTCCCAGAAATGAGATGAAGCTGCACATAGATCCAGGAAAGAGGCAACGCTGTAGACTTGTGGAGTGGTCTAATCAGCCCCAAGGAAAGACTAAGAATGAAACACTCACTACTGCCATCCTTGACTTTGCCACCATTTTTACAAAGGGATGACTGAGATAGGCAGAGGCAAGGTGATCTCCAGGGTCACAAGTCTCTGACAGGACATGGGTGAGGTACCCCAAGCCAGGCAATGCTCCTTTTCTACCTCTTTGCTTGCAGTGACCTGAACTCATCTTTCCACTGAAGAAAGAAGGAAAATTGTTCTCTGTCCCATCCCAGGCACCCACTTGCCTGCTGGTCTCAGAGCCTGCAGAACAGGGGCTGCTTCTCTTTATCTACCTGGACTGATCCTCGGATCTGCAAGTCATTATAAGCAAAGTAATTACTACATCAAATGCAATTATTAGTACTTTTAAAATTCATTTAGTGCTACAACAGGAGATTGACAAGCCTGGCAGCTAGAGCACTCTTCACTCCCCAAATAAGATACAGCACAATGCCAGCAAGGCAGGTTCGCCTTGCCAGGTACCCCAGGCACCTGTGCAAGGGATTAAAGGCATTTTCTTGCTTGATACTCCTTATTAAGTCTGCATTTTTCATTATTTGATTTGAAAGCAAACAGGAATTTTGGTCTTAGTGTAACACAGACCACAGAGAAGATAAAAGTCATGGTGAGTGGAATAAGAGGCTGAGAAAACCCTATTGGGAATAGTGGGCTCAGGAAAAGCACCATCTTCCACCCAAGGACCACACTCAGACTGTGCCCCACCATAACCTTGTCACACTGGAGAAGCCCAGGGGCTGGCTGACTGGATGCTTACAGGGATCTTTACTTAGGAGGAAAGAAATCCCTGCAGAAAGTTGAGCATCACACACAAGGTCAGAGAGGAAATTGGAAATAACATTTTTTTTTAATAATTGGTTGTGGGAAATCAGCATCAAGCTGCATTATGAGCACCTGCCAGCAGGACGTGTCAAGAAAGTGGGATGGCTGTAGAGGCAAAAATAATTTAGGAAAAATAATAAAGAAAAACAGACAACAACCTAGACCAACACCTTCTGTGTTTGTCAAATTTCCTGGGAAAACAGGAATAAGCTGCAGAATGAACGCAATTTGTCAAGTGAAGTGAGGAGAAGTTCAGGACAGGAAACATTCACAATTCCCACTGAGGAATATTAAGACATTTTAAAGGTATAATATAATTGTGTGTCCCCTCTCACAAATAAGGAAACTGAAGTGTGGAGGGGAGAATGACTTACCCAAGAGTCACAATGAGTCATGAGTCCACCATCCCCAAGTCACACTTGTCTGCTCTAACCACCACCATTTGCTGTCTCTGGGATATGTTCAGGAGGCCAGGGAACAGTATGTTCAGGAACTGCTCAGTACAAACACAGCTGGTACTAAAGGAAAGCCGTCCCTGAGCTGTAGGCACACGGGGACATCCTGCACTTTGGAGCCAAGGTGGAGGTGGTGTAGGAATGGCCGGTCATCACCACACCCAAAGCATGAACAGCACAGGGGTCCATGTGCTTGCAAATATTTTTTCATCCAGTTGTATCAGGGACAGGATGATAATTGAGAATGGGTCCATGCCTGGAGTACTGCTTCCAGTTCTGGAGCCCCCAACACAAGAGAGACATGGAGCAGCTAGAACACGTCCAGAGGAGGTCACCAGGCTGATCCAAGGGCTGGAGCACCTCTGCTATGAGGACAGGCTGAGAGAGTTGGGGCTGTTCAGCCTGGAGAAGAGAAGGCTCCGGGGAAATCTTATAGTGGCCTCCCAGTACCTGAAAGGGGCCTACAAGAAAGCTGGGGAGGGGACTTTTTATAGGAGCAGGGAGTGACAGAACAAGGGGTGATGGCTTGAAACTGGCAGAGGGGAGATGGAGATGAGATGTGAGTAAGAAATTCTTCACTATGAGGGTGGTGAGACAGTGTCCCAGGTTGGCCAGAGAAGATGTGGCTGCTCCTCCCTGGAAGTGTTCAAGGCCAGGTTGGATGAGGCTTTGAGCAACCTGGTCTACTGGAAGGTGTGCCTGCTGATGGCAGGGGGGTTGGAACTGGATGATCTTTAAGGTCCCTTCCAACCCAAACCATTCGATGATTCTATGCTTAGTTGACCAAAACATACGCAGGATTTAATGGAGTTTTTTGTACCCACATCCATGAGGTGAAACCAAAGGAGGTAGCAAAGAGTAGATTGAATGTGAATGATGGTGATTTGCATTGCACAGACCCTTGAAAAATGTTCAGGGAGGGCATCAACTCACAGGCTGCATGTACTGTCATAAAAGGAAGGAAAATATAAAGTGCTTTAAGCCCTGAGCTGTATCCCAAAGATACAAGATTTAGGATCTTCAGTAAGCTTCAGTAGTGGTTATACAACCAGAAGTTGCTCCCGACAGAAATTAATAACCTGTTGTAAAGTTAATAACCTGAGGTTACTTCTATATTATACAAGGTTACTTATACAAGAGCTCTTGGCACGTAGAACCATCTGCTGAGTGGCAGGTTCGGGAACTGGCGCTGTTCCAGAGCCGTCCCACACTTTCCCTCCGAAAGGAAATCTGTCAGCTCTGCCAGCCACACCGGCTCTTATCTAACACATCTCAGCAGCGGCTTGAAGCAAGCAAGATAGGCTGAGGTGTCCAAAGACGGAGTCAAACAAGTTACACCTTTGCTTGGCTGCTCTCCGCTTGGACTCTACCTGCAAACTTCTCCCTTTCCTCCTCGTCCGTGCTGTTTCCCGCCATCTGCTCCTGACCCAAGAAAAGATTTCCTGAACAGATCACTGAAAACAATCAATTTTTCAGTTTGGATACTTCCTGAGTTACCAGGGTTAGGTTTTGTTGTTGTTGTTGGTTGGTTGTTTGTTTTAAATCCAAAATTAAAAAGAAAAAAAAACCTTCACATTTTCACATAGCAATATGGGGAGGGGAAGCATTTGCTTCAAGTCAAAATGAACCTTTTCCTCCTATCAGATTTTAAAGATATTTTAAAGTAAGAATGAAACGATTTTTCAAAGCAAAAAGCATATATCCCTTTCATTTGTAAAATATTTTTTCTCTAGTTGCTGTTTTTCTCTGCTGCTATTCCTGAATCTATATTTCAAGTCGCCTTTCTCACTGCCTGCAAACTTGTCTCTTCAAACAATTTCTCCTTTCATCTTGTCAGCACTGGTAAAAGTCACAAATCTGTCCTTCCTTACATTGCCACCCTGTGTCTTGTCTCCTTTGGATTGTTAGCTGAGTAGAAAATGAGCTTTGCTTGTGCTATGATAATTAAAAAAGAGTGTAAACGTATGGAGCTCCAAAGAGACCTTATGTTCTTTTAATGGGCATGAGAAATGAAGATTGTCCTTCCCCCCATATAGAGCACAGTGCCCAGTACCCACAAGGATGGATCCTGGTGAGCATGAGTATCATAACCCTTCAGGCCATGACCAAACCCTGTGGGTACAGACCCCCAGAAAGTCACCTCAGAGAGGGAAATGGAGATCAGCTACTTTGGTGGGGATTCCTGGAGATCTGCCAGCATTTGACACAACACATCTTTTTTTCATACAGAATCCCCAAATGGCCTGGATTGGAAAAGCCCTTTAAGATCATCAAGTCCCATCATGAACCCAACACCGACAAGTCCCCGACTAACCCATGTCCCTCAGCACTATGTCTACACGACTCTTCAATCCCTCCAGGGATGGGGACTCCACCACTGCCCTGGGCAACCCCTTCCAATGCCTCAGAACCCTTTCAGCAAAGAAATTCTTCCTCACATCCCATCTCAACTGCCCTGGGCACAACTGGAGGCCATTTCCTCTTGTCCTGTCCCTTGGTCCTTGGTTGAACAGACCCCCCCCCACCTCTCTCCACCCTCCTCCAAGGGACTTGCACAGAGCCAGAAGGTCTCCCCTCAGCCTCCTTTTCTCCAGGCTCAACACCCCCAGTTCCCTCAGCCGGGAACTCAGCACACTTGTGCTCCAGACCCTTCCCCAGCTCTGTTGCCCTTCTCTGGACATGCTCCAGCACCTCCAGGTCCTTCTTGGAGTGAGGAGCCCAAAACTGAACCCAGCACTCAAGGGTGTGCTTTTCCCTTCCCTTTTCCCTTTTTTTCTTTAAAGGTCCTTTACCAAAGCAAGATATAACCTGTGTGCACAAGCTGATGCTTGAGACTTTAAAATCATGTTTCACAGAGCCACATGCAGGACCAGATTTTCAGAAGGGCTGGTGCAGCCCTGGGGCTGCCTAAATGGAGCACAACGATGCCTGGTCAGCACTTCTCAAGACAGGGAAAAATCCAGCAACCAAACCCCATGAGATGCTCAAATGAACGCTGAGTGGTCAGTCTGGCATCACTAGCCCTAATCAGAAAGTCTGAACACCAATTTCTCCCTTCCGTGCGAAACGGACAGTTTCAGGAAAACCACTTTCACTTAAAAATCCAAATTGCAGGAATTCTTTGCTTATAGCTAAGAACAAAGTACAGAGTAAAATATGACTATTTAACACCAGCCCCGCTTTGCAGAGATGTTTTACCCATATGAGGCACTGCCCTGGGGGCCGCAAAGCGAGTTCACCTCCAGGATTCCAGCAGGTTTGCAGGTAAATGAAGGAGCATCAGCCCTTAACTGGATGTGCTACAGATGTGAGCTTGCTCAGATTCCTCCTTTGCTGCTAACGTGCGTGCTCAAGTTGGTGTCTTTGGGATAAATGACCCTTTTCAAAATAAACATGATGAATTCTTCGAACTCGTCTAAGCAGCAAAGGAAATCCCCTGAACGATCCGGGTGCGATGCAGGGGTTTGGAGTTACAGGCTGAGAAACTTTGCTTGTTTAACAGCGAGGTTTTTCTCCAGGGTAATAAAACTCTCACATTGCTGTGCCAGGGATTTTCCATTAGGTGTGTGTCAGTGGGTGGTGGGAGCTGCAGTTTCTGTGGCCGGTCATAGAAATGGAGTGAGATCACCCCGGAGAAGCCAACCACAGATCCCAGTGAGTCCACAACAGCAAGAACTGGGAAGAGAGCTGGGGGAAGGGAGGTCTGCATACCACTAATGGGTCTCCCAAAGGGTTTTTGGTTGTTTTTTGTTTGGTTTTTTTCCTTATGCATCCACTAATTAGCAGTCATGTTCAAGGCTGACAAAACAGTCCCAAGGCTTCTCCATTTCCCTTCAACTCAGGGGAAAGTGTCTCTCTACACAAGCTAAGGGAGGCAGATGTATGGCTCCAACTTCTTTCTGCCCGCCTAGAATCCCATAATCCCACAATCCCATCACAGCATAGAGACAGAGGACAGTGCAACACAGCAGCCTCTACCCCTCCAGCCCTGGGGCTCTCTAGGGAATGCAATGGGCAAACCTCCAAGCATTCTCCAGTTAGCTGTACTGCACTAGACAGAAGACACTTTGCCCAGGCTCAAGGAAGCAGTGATTTAAGGTGGAGGTTCATGACCCTGGTTCAGAAGATCCCATGGCTGGTGAGCCTGCAACTTTCTGCTACTTATTGGTGACAACAGTGAGTGAAGGACCCGGATTCATATCGGAGTCAGACCAAATCAAAGTCCAGAGCAGTGTGGATCACAACAGCACTATGAGCATCTCTCTTTATGTTAGAAGATACATTACATTTCCACCCCATGGGTTCTTCTCGCTCATGTGTGGATTTGCACACGGGATGATGTGAAGGTGTCCTGGTTTTGCTAGGACAGGGTTAATTTTCTTCTTAGCAATTAGAATAGCTGTGTTTTAGATTGAGTGTAAGACTTGTTATGAGAGGAATGTTGATAAAAGTACTAATGTTATTAGTTGCTGCTGGAGCTCAAGGCCATTGTGCTTGTCTGGTTCACAGATGCATTAGGACTGGGAAGGAGAAAGGTAGTGAACAGCAAACCCCAAACTGGCATTTGGATGTGCCAATGAAATATGCCAGATCATATCACATCATGTTTAGTACATTAACCGGGGCTGACCGGAAAGGGGGGTGATTCTCTCTGGATTTCGCTCGGGCTCTGGCTCTCCCGGGATTGTAGTTTCGGGTCGGGATTGTCGCTCCTCCGGGATCGTGATCTGGGAACAGGTCGGGCTCGGTCAGCAGGTGGTGAGCAATGGCACTGGTTATCACTTATTTGCATATTCTATTACTGTTATCATTATCACTACTATTTTAATATAAGGGGGTTTTTTAAGTGTTATTTTATTTCTATTATTAAACTGTTCTTCTCTCACCCTACAAGCCTCCTTACCCTTGCCCCCCAGTCCTCTCCCCTATCCCCTGGGGGTAGGGGGGGGCAGTGGGTGAATGTCTGTGTTGGCTGCTGGCCCAGGGCCAGCCCAGTGAAACTATCACAGAAGGGGAGGTATTTTTTTCAAGGCGTGAATGCGAGGATACTTGGGTCTGAAACCCTAAGGTTGCAGCCATAAGTTTTGTTCCATAAAGACAGGGAATATGGAAGTTTTCCACAGAGAGCCTTCCTTTTGTTGTAGTATTCATTTCACATGACACTGCTCTGGGGACGTCAGTTAAGGCTAGTGGTCTTTAACCTTCTATGTCTTGGTATTGCTTTCACTACTAGTTGCAATCAACTGGTGCAATAAGCCAACTGATGGGCCCCATAAAAGCACAGAGAGTTTGTCTATGAAACAGAAGAACATATATTGACTGTAACTACCCAACTACTATCAGATCTCATCATGGTAATGCTAATGCACAGTAAACAGGCAACATTTCCCTGACAAGACCATGATACCATCACAGACCTCACTCTCAAATCAGGTCGATACCAATCTACAGTTTCATGATGTAAGATTTCAGAATGGGCCCAGTGCTTTAAAGTACCAGAGTGGATTGATGAAGGTGACACAGAGCCACCAAGGAATCACAGCACTTCACCCGAAGCAGTGCTGGCCAGCTTGACCTTCAAAGATCATTTTCACTGCTCAAAACCACCACAATATCCCTCAGGACAAATCCAATGGATATTTTTATTAGCTCCTTCAAGAGTACAAACTTTGACCTGACTGCCTAATGGCATGGTTCTCCCAGACACAACCTAATGAGACTGTGCATCATCCAGTCTGTGTGTGGGCTGTTAAACAACTCCTACCTCCATTGCAGTCAAGTGCATGGGGTGTGCTCATGGGGTGGGGGGTGAACACTGGTTGCAATGGAGGTATATCCAATCTTAAAAAATTTCAGAACTGCAAGTAAAAGTCACTGCTGAAATTACATAGGCAAATGATCTTCAGATTTGCTCTCTAAGAGGAATTTGTTCTTTAAACAGGAACCCAGAAGAAAACTGTGCATCCCATCTACAGTTAACTGGAAAAGTCAAAGCAGAATCACACACATCCTTCCTGCAATCCCCCCAAAAAACAGAGACACAAAACAAAGGAACTACAGGTCCTTCTTTTCACAAGAGGCCAAGGAAATAGATGCTGAAATGGCTGGGTAACTCAGTGGGGGCTGAAGACCTCCACCCCGCCAGGTCCCCTTGACAGCCCCACTTTCCCACATCCTGAGATAGCACAGCAGGGGCCAACTGACATCCTTCATGGAAAGGGTGATGAGGGAAGAAACTGAGCCCAAGCACATCTCACGCATGGCATTATCGAGCCTTGATCTTAAACCCAGGTACCAATGTACCTCAGGGAACCTGCAAGCTGCTGTTTCCAAAACACTTCCCAGTGGGAAAACACAAGCAAAGTAACCATCCACTTTCATAGTTAGGGAGGACACTCCTTCAAGCAAGAGAGAATTTGTGAGGGAAGACAAGCTGCCCCTCATGGCTCCGAAAGCCTCTGGTGGGTTCATCCATTTGTTCCTTTAAAATGGGCAGTGGGTGTGATGAAAGTATCAAATCTGGCTTTTCTGGTCTTCTCTGAAAGCCAAGAAATACAATTCTAACCAGCAGGCTGGACAGCAGCAGGGACAGCAGCAAAGCTGTAAGTGTTGTAGCAATGGGGAAAGGCAGCTATGGGATCGGGGAAGACAGAAGATTGCACAGAGGGAAAAGCAATTGTTGAAAATGGCAGTAAGAAAGGCAAGAGCTCTAAAGAAATAAAAAACAAGGGGAATAAGGAGCTACAAGAGTTGCAGCAAGTTCACCTGTTGTGGTAACACTTTAATTTCTTTATAATCCCGCTCCTTGGTTGAGGCAACAAAGCATGGGATGGCTCCAAAAGATCTGAAACCAACTGCATCCCAAAGAAGGATGGCTCTAGCCAGCAGCAGACCATGTGAAACCAATAAATAAGTGGAAAAATGAGACAAGGAGGAATTTATATATATATATTTTAGGGGGGGTGGGATAAGATGGTGAAATAATGTCTTGTAAATGCATGTGCTTTCTGTAAAACATTTTCAAGAGATGGCCAGGAAAGAGGTCTGATCCATTCAGTATCTTGCACAAAGCACTAGGCACCCTGCAGGTTCATCTGCAGGCTTGTTCCTTCACTGCAAGAAAGTATCTTTGCAGATACAGACTGCTGAGGCTGACAATTCGACAGCAGAAACCTTGAAGGAAATAGGCACAACCCACCAGGTATGCACCAAGCACCTTGCGAGAACAACCTGTCCCGCCTGACCTCTTAGCAGTGTGCATGCCATGAAATTTAGATATGAAATTTATTTCTGTGACCTGGTGTGTTCCATTAGTGCCTGTCCTTGGTATTAAACAGCTACTATACTCTGTCTCACATCCAGAAGGATGATTGCCTCAAGTCAGTGCTACAGGAACTTTAAAATAAAACACAGCATACGTTCAGGATGACTAATTGGTTCCCTGATGCTGGCTTATACAAAACATGTTGCAAAAGTTGCTTTATTTTGTGTCTGTCATTTAGAAAATGTGAATCCTCATCCGTTGTGCTGGGCTCAGGAATGGAGACAGCCTCCTCGTGTGAGCACAGGGATGTGGAGACACAGCTCGTTTTGGTGGGGTCAGTTGGGGAGCAGCTGGCACTGAGCAGCCCCACAGCTCTCCCCAAAAAACCTCCACGGAGCTGCTCTCTGAGGGGCAGGGTGATTTTCATTCACATTAACTCTAACCCTCTTTAATCACATCTAGGAAGGAGTCCAAGAGTAGCTCTGAAATGGACACAGCTCCAGGAGAATCCAGCTGAGAGGAATGGAGGTTTCTCGTGGGCTTTAAGGCAATAAAACCCAGTGCTCAGAGAGTCCCATGGGCCCCATCTGCTACAGGAGGGTGACGGCAACACACCGAACCCATCGTATTTCTCAGTCTGTTGCTTTCTTGCCATTCCCTGGCTCCCTCCCTAAATCACTTCGGGTCACAACCATTACAGGTAGCCCTGGATCAGAACATGATGGGAAAAGGCTCTTCCTTTGCTGGTTTAGCTCTCTGCTTTCACTACTCACTGCTGCCGCAGATCTAAACTTGAGCTGAGCCTCATTGACTGCATCTGGGTGAGAGGTGAGTTGTCCTGAACAAACAAGCAGGTTTCCTTTCCCAAAGCACTATTTTATTCTTTTGGTTAGCTAGTTTGATCATCTGCTAATGAAATATTTTAAAATAAAAGCAAACTTCAACTGGTAACAGCAGAAAACCACAACCACTGTCTAATTAAAGCCTTTTTCTAACACACAAAAAACAAGACCACCCAATGGCAAGATCAGAACTGGTGAGTCCTGCTAGGGATTTCTTACATGTCTTTGGCCCTTTCTGCAACAGACAGGAAGGATGATCTTGAAGTATGAACTTTAATTGTATCCCACAGACGTGCTACTTATTAACTGATTTTTTAGTTTTTAAAAGGGA
>NW_010303171.1:35669-77697 GCF_000700745.2 Antrostomus carolinensis
ACTGAAGAGTATTCTGAATTACCTGGAGCCGAGAATTAAGATATACATCAAATTTAGGTCTTGCATCCATTCTGGTTAGAGCTACTTTGATTGAATGGGATTAAAATCACATAAATGCAGTCCTTTTCTCTCCCACCCAAAACCCAGGCATCAGAAAAGATCTCCCCAGTTCCTCATCATAACAGTAACCATCACTAGGAACATCATTTTCAGGAGGAGGCTCTGAAAAGATTTAGAAAACATGGAGTACACGCCCATCACATCAGAGACAGCTACAGGACATATTTGTGCTCTCCAGCCATCTTAGCTCAACCACCCGCTCAGAAAAGAGATCGAGGTGCTCACTAACTTGAAAACAACTCAGAGAAAGAAAATTAATGCAGTCCAGAGTATCTATTGATCCTGAGGGACAGGTTTTTACAGTGGCTGTGGAAAGTAAGCTGAAATCCAACTATATCTGGTCTTCTCCCGCTCACCTCCACAATGTACCTTCACTGACTTGCCATCGTTATTATCAGTAACTCCTACACAATGTGACACAAAGAGAGAAATAAAATGCAACACTTACCCTCCTTCAAAGATCTTGATCCTGACTGGCTCCCCTCTTTTGGTTACAAGAGCCTCTTCTTCCGATTTTCCTCTTTTCTCCTCTTCCTTCTCAGCTCTAGTTATATCTTTTCGACCTTCATTAGAAAGGAGCGAAGGCAAATGAACCTATCTCCCCAAAAGAGTAAAACAATCATTGATTACATACAAAATCACTCTAAGAAAGACACAGACCAAACACTGCAGGTTGCCTAAGAAAGAGCCAGCATCCTACTGCACATGCTGCTCCTGACAGCTAAGTGCAGTACTTAGGACAACCTCTTAACAAACAGGGCTTCTGCTTCTGGATTTTGAGCCCTGCTGGTTATGATATATTTACAGCGACCACTTACTAGTTTTTTAATCACCCCTTGCTTAAGGTGGCTCAATATTTTCCAGCTCTTGCCAACTGGAAAACTGAGGCATAAAGAGACGTGTCTCGGTTGGGGTCACCCCGAGTGTGTGGTGGAGCCTATGGGTTTTTGTTCCCAAATCCACTGCTCTGTACCTAGATAATCCTCTCCCTAGTACATACATCTACAAAGTTCTAGAGAGGAGGCATCTGTAGAATTCATATATTTAACATCGACCTTTGAGTTTCCCCCACATACACACACATTCACACAAATCTGGACTTTAGCCATCTAAACTTGATATAAATCACTTGATAGTCAAAGCTCTCGGGTGATTTCCTTTCACCGAAACCCTGTTGCCAAGGGCGCAGTACAGAGAAAGCCACAAAACCAACGGGAGAAAATAATCCTCAACCTCCCCAGATGTTCCCATAGTGAAATTTGCTTTTTCCCTGTTAAACTTGCCAGCCCTTGTTTAGACCCAGGTTTAAGTCATGCACTGACATCTCCTCTAGCATGTTTAATGTTAGTTTTTATAATACATGGACCTAAACATTAGAGCTGCCTCTCTAGCTCTCTATGATGCAAGGGGAGCTGCCCATACATGGAATGAAATCTTGGGATGCTGCCCCCTGGAACCCAACAGTATAAATAACAGGGGCCTCCAAAGCTCCAAAAGAGGAAGCAGATTGGCTTTCATCCAAGTTACTTTTTACACAAATGCAAGAATATCTTTGAAGTTGGACCGAATTACCCATATCCTCACTCTATATATAATTTACGGGAAAAGGCTAAAGGCATTTGAGAGACCAGGGTCATTAGAGGGATTTTGGCCTGAATGTAGCCAACAAACTGGCAGAAGTCTAAAGCAGAGTTGATCAACCTTGACTTCCAGTTGCTGTAAAGAGTGGCCACTCTCAAGGGTGATTCATCTGCCCTACCTTTGACATTTATCTTCGGGGGGGGATGAATCACCCAAGAGGTGCCTCTTTGTCTCTCATGGTTATAGAAGAAGCCAAGAGTGACTAGCTCAAACTGAGACGTGCAGCATTCAGTGGGATGTAACCCAGCCTCCACAGCAGCATGCTGCTGGTACCACCATGAGATTTGTAGCAGAAAGAGGGTTGGACTCACTAAAAGTAGCTTTGTAAAACTAAGGTCAAACATTTCAAATTTGCCCAGTAATTTCAGGAGCTCAACTTTAAAGCATTAAATGCACCCAGCACTGTGCTCTGCCCTTGGGCCAGCTCTCATAGATTTTAGTCCATGTCCATACAATCAGACCCACACACCCTTCCTAGATGCTTCCTGGGAATGGTCCCTGTCCGGTCCTGTCTCCCTAAATATGCTCAGGAATTGCTTTGGAGAGGGCTATCAGACCAGGACAGAGTGTGCCAAAAACCATTTTAACAATTTAACAGCAAAAATGGTCTCAAGCTGGTGTCTCTGGGCATGGAGACATCTGTGCTCAGAGAAAGTTAGTGGCAAGAGACACACTGAGCACCTTCAAAAATTAAACCTTGGGCATTATGACTTCACCTCCTGCTATGAGCTACACGATCATAACAATGCTAGCAATAACCTTCCCAGTTCAGTTCCTTATTTATTACTGAGGAATACAAAACAATTGACTTTCTAGATGTAGCATGAGGTTTATTTATTGCAACTTTTGAAAGCACAAAACATAGACAGATGAAAGGCACCAGAGAGAGCCGAAATCATACAGTCACTACTATCCCCTTTTACAATCTTATTTAATTTACAAAGTGTGCGAGCCCGATACAGTGGAATTAGCCATCCCTACATGCAAGCTGCAGCCTAGAGTCACTTCAGAACTGATCTGCTCAGTAAATCCCTCTGATAATTCAAAAACCAAGCCAAGTATGTAGACAATATGTACAGTACTACTGCTTGCTGCATGCAAAATGATACAAAATATTAGAGCTGGTTTACATTTTCCCTTGTGTTGACTGAAAACTTAAAGAGTTACATAAAGAAGAAAATATTGAAGGGAAATAATAGCTAGAGCAGAGTTAACTGAAGGTTGAACTTTCAACCTTGGATTGATGCTACTGCTATGCAGCTCCTGTCAATCACATCTTCCTGAGTAACCAGCAACGCTACTTCCTAATCTGCACCAGTTATATGTATTTAAAAACCTAAACTGAGGATTTCACTCCCGCTGATCAACTAACCAAAAATTATTACAGCCCAGAAGGCCAACCACATCCATCAAAAGAAGCATGGCCAGCAAGTCAAGGGAGAGGATTCTCCCCCTGTACTCCCCTCTTATGAGGCTCCACCTAGAGTACTGTGTCCAGTTCTGGAGCCCCCAACACAAGAGAGACATTGACCTGTTCGAACAAGTCCAGAGGAGGCCACAAGGATGATGCGAGGGCTGGAGTAGCCCTGTTGTGAGGACAGGCTGAGAGAGTTGGGGCTGTTCAGCCTGGAGAAGAGAAGGCTCCGGGGAGACCTTCTAGTGGCTTCCCCGTACCTGAAGGGGCTCCAGGAAGGCTGGGGAGGGACTTTGGCCAAGGGCAGGGAGTGACAGAACAAGGGGTGATGGCTTGAAAGTGGCCGAGGGGAGATGGAGCTGAGATGTGAGGAAGAAATTCTTTGGTGTGAGGGTGGTGAGCCAGTGTCCCAGGTTGGCCAGAGAAGCTGTGGCTGCTCCTCCCTGGAAGTGTTGAAGGCCAAGTTGGATGAGGCTTTGAGCAACCTGGTCTAGTGGAAGGTGTCCCTGCTGATGGCAGGGGGGGTGGAACTGGATGAGCTTTAAGGTCCCTTCCAACCCAAACCATTCTCTGATTCTATTTCTCTGCTTGGCATAAGGACAATTAATTTATCTCAATCGAAATGAACATAACTTCAGCAAACCTCACTCCTTTAAGCAGCAGATGTTAATATTAGATTTAGGCTACACCATTTTCTAGATGAATTTGGCAGGACAAACTCTTACTTTCACAGATTGTACCATGAAAACCTTCACTTTCACCACCAGTCAGCTTAGAGGGTTTTTGTCTAAAAGGTTTTTGAGTGTTTTGAGCAAATGCCTGCAGTGAAATGTGTATTTTGATGAATAAGGGCTGAACCATTCCTGTCTAGAACTTAACCTCTAACTTCAGAGTACAAGAGTCTCCTATTTCTGAAACACACACGTGGTGTGCGTTTTAGCACCATGTCAAAGAGCAAAGCTCAGAGGAGCACAGGCACTTCTGTTAGAGAATGAAATCAAGGATGGTACGACACCATTCAGATAAAATCCTTTGAAAAAGACTGCATACATATTAAGCATTAGTGTGGTTATTGCACAGCACAGGTAATTATCTGCCCCTATGTCCTAGAAATTCTGTCATTTGCATTTCTGCAGAAGAATGATGGAAATGCTGAATAGAAATAAAGATTTATTGAATCAAAGTGACTCTACTGTGTATTTTAAGACATATTTATAAGCAGTAGCTGCAGTAGTGATTATGATAAATTTAATATTCAGAGTTCATTTCATGATACAGAAATAAAATGAATAATCCATCAATATAAATTGACTTGAAATGAATATCAAATTGCAAAATCTTTAGAGCAATTCTGTTTGCTAATCTACATGAACATGATCTGGATTAAAGGGATCTGTATGGTTCAGCATTAACCAAGAGGGGAAAAGTCTGGCCTCAAAATGAGATACAAAACACTAGGCAGCTACCAGAAGTGTCTTCAAGGTTTCCGTGCCCATATGGCCAATGCCTCTGGTGACCTCTGCCCTTGTGAAGCCATTTCTCTTACTCCCCTTAACTCTAAAATCTGGTATAAAATATCCTTAGACACCTCCAAAAGCAGGTAGACAGCTAAGGACATTAACTAAATCTAACTAAACATGGGTGTTTTAACAAGACTCCATGTCTAACCTACTGAGGCACTTCTAGAAATGTCACTGCACGTCTTTACGCTTCTTTGGGGGCCTAAAAACACTTGCAAATCTCCCTTTAATATTTTTTAAATACTTTTAAGCATGCCTCTCCATATTCATTACTGTAAGATCAGTAGATGCACAACCAGACAGAATCCCATTTCCCCAAAGTAATCCTTCTTCATTTAGAACATGCAAAATGTAGGGAATTATGACAGCATTTATTTAAAAAAAAAAGAAAAAAAAAGTTGTAAAGCTATTTGAAATATCAAGACAAATGCAAATCAAGTCTAATCCTTGGTGCTTGAGCAGTTCATGGTGCGGTGGTGATTCCTACGTGCTCTTTTGATTACAAGGCAAGTAGAAACTGGAGAAAAGAAATATGGCACATTGCCTTGCAGCAGGCTTGCCTTTCTTTATTTTTTTTATTATTATTTTTTTGGATTACAGTGGGTTTTAGCTTCTTCATTCTAAAAGTTTCACTGAGAACAAATGCTTACCAAACTGAGAGAGGGCTGAATAAACTCCTATTAAACTAAGAACAGCAATTCCCCAGCCCTCATCCCCCTCTTCCCATGTATCCAAATGGATGAGAAGAAATATATAGGATTGCATTACCTCTGTCATTTTTGGCTTCCTGGAGCTGGACGGGACAAGCCTGCCTGCCTCTGGACGTGGAGCAGTAGCCATGGTGTAGGTTTCCTTGGTCACCTTCTGTTTGGACCTCAGGAGGGACAGGGCTGCTTTAGTGGATATACCCGGAAGGTTGGGATTATACAAGCTAATACACCAGCTGGCGTACACTGAAGACCGTCGATCGACTTGCTGGATATGATTTGGCTTTATGTAGTTTAAATAGCACCAACTGACATTAGTGGTTGTGTGGAGACTGGGGAACTGAAGTACCTTCTTTGTATCTGTACCTTCTCGAGACTTCATTGCACTAGGAGTGACCTCAGACAGAGGTGCAGGGCTTGGAGGGTTTGGTGGAGACTGCTCCACCAATTCTTTGGAGTCTTCTTTCTTCACGGGTTGCAAAGGTGCCTTGCTGAGGAACTGCTTGACAGCTGGCTGCTTATACTCTTCCAGTGCCTCAAAACTTGGAGAACCTGAATGGGACACAGCTTGCTGCAAAGTACTTGGGATTTCCTTTGGCTCTGACTGCTCTAAGGACAAACTAGGGGGTGTTTCAACCTCAATCCTGCCTTGGCTTTCTGCAAGAAAGTGAGATTTATCCTGCTTTTTCCCTTCCTCTATTGCACTGGGTGGCTTCACCACTTCCAACTTCTCTTCTGCTTCTGACACTTCCTCCTCTTTCACTCTCTTCTGCTGTTGTGTTTCCATTGTCAGCTCCAAACTACCAGCTGGAGAAAGCATCCTTTTACTTCCACCGACTGTTGATGGGCCTCCTTCCAGTCCAAGGATGCTGTCTGATGGGGAAGTAAGTGGCATATAGCCTTTTCGTTCTGGTAGGGGTAAGGGCACTCTCAGATACGGGCTCTGGAAAATGCTTCTTTGATCCTCTGTGATCATCTGCGCCAGATCAAAGCCTAGTCCATGGACATCGGCGCTACAGACCAGGGTACCCTTGGGTTGGCGATCATCGAATTTTGGGAGAATGATAGAAGAAGAACTGCACTGGGATTGAGTGACCAGAATCTGGGAAAGCGTTGTGTACATGGCACTCCCGTAGGACGGCATATTTGTCTGGATGCGAACAGGGACAACAAGCGACACCATTGGGTCTGCCCGTGTAGGAACAACGAGCTGAGAGGTGGATATGGACACTGAAGGACTTGTTGTGCAGGTCAAAGGATGCAACCTACTGTCCGAGCCATATTCTGTGCATGGGGAAAGACTGGAGGTTCCTGCCCCTGGGAATAAACTGGATTTGATCTGTGGTAAATGTCCACCAGTTTCACCTGGCAACTGCAGAGCAAACTGAGACTGAAGAGGCAGAAAAAAGGCTGAAGGGATTGGTGAGGAGCCAGGATAATGCACTGGCAGGAACGAAGGATGCTGCCTGAACGGCACCTCGGCAGGGTGAGACATTAAAGGAGGAGTAATGTGAAGCGGGCCTGGGTGGATGAGCGTTTGTGGGAGAGGCAGTGGTGGGGTCTGAAATATGGAAGGAGGAATCTGAGGCATGGTGAACTGAGCAGAAAGGATGTCAGACATAGTGTGTGTGGTGAAGAGCTCTGCAGATTGCCCTGGCTGTGGCAGGAGATGCTGGGAGGGGAAGACAAAAAGTGGGGACATGAACTGCTTTTCATGCAGTGTCAGCTGTGGTATGGGATGATGAAACACTTGCAGAGCTTCCGTGTATGGCTGGGTATATGCTGGCTGAGGGCTGTCTTTTGGCTGACTCTTTTCACTTGGGTAAGTACCATGAGAGGGCAAAGGGGATGAAGATGTTGGCTGATGGGGCAAACTTGTCGAAGGAGATTTACTTGAAGAAGGAATTGGATCTTCTGCCTCTGGCCAACCTGTTGGGGCTGAGTCTGGCTCATGCTCTGGGTGTCTCGTGAGGGATGCTTGCCTAACCAGAAAACATTTCCTTCTCTCCTGTGGAGCCGAGGAGGTTGAGGGGCCAGGGGTTGAGGCAGGAGTGGACGACAAGCTCCCGTAGTCAAATGATTTACTGCGAGTCTCTGACATCTGGGAAGGATGGGACACATTCGGTGTCTGCTCAGAAGCAGACCTTCGCATTTCCCTGGAATGATGATGGTGGCTTGGTACCATCAACATATGTGAGCCAACACCAGGAGGCTTTGGGTGGGATTCAGAGGGCTGGCTGGTCGACTCCGACTTGCTGTGATCTTCACGATCAAAGGATACAGAGTGGCTGGAGCCGTGGGATATGCTGCTTTCCTGACTTGGGCTTCGGGTGAGAGAGACTGATTCAAAACTGGACTCTCCAGAGGACTGAGCCATTTCTGCCAGCCTCAGCCTCTTCTTTTTTGGTGGGAGTTTCTCTGCAGGGAGCTGAGAGAGGGTCTGGCTCCTCTGTGGCCACTGAAACTCCTCCGTTTTCTCTGGCTCTTTCGGAGGAGGTTCTGGCTCTGTTTCTGGTCTGTCAGGCTCTTCCGTGACCAGAATCTCTGGGACCTGGATGTTGGGCTGGCGTACCAGCTTGGGCTGCAGGGAGTGAGGCGGTCGACTGTGCTGGGGTGTTGGCTGAGATGAGTACTGCGACAAGGTTTTGTCTTCTCCTTCCAAGCTGCTCACTTGCTCGATAGAGTCTGACTTCTCAAAGGAGCTCGTATGCTGGATGACGGAGATCTCCTTTGAGGTTGTTCTTCTCTCTTTGCCCTCTGTACTCGAAGATGGTTTGGTATTCCTGGAATGAAAGCTGGCACTGACATCAGAAGGTGTGGATTTACCTGGATCTGCTGGTGACTTAATGGATTCATGGGTTAGGTTTAAAGCAACATCAGATGATGCTGGGTTTGCAAACTGAGTTCCTGGCCCAGTACTGGAGGAGGGAGTGTCAGACAACTCAAAAGCTGGAGGCTCCTCGTCGTCACCGAGACTCTTTTCCTTTCGTCTTTTTCGGAGCGGTGTGAGCTCCAAACTGCTCCCTAGCTTGTAATGCATCATCTGGGGCCACGTGTCAGGATCCACAACACTTTTCTCAGTCTCTGAAGAAGTATGGGAAGTGGAAGAACGAGGCTTTGAGAGCTGCAGTTCTGAACAGTAATATTTCTTGTGGGCTTCATAATTGTCCCTTTTCTTATACCGAGCGCCACATACGTTACACTCATACATGAACCCTTTAACTTTCGGACCCTTCCGTGACTTTTTGGTAAGATCGCTTTCCTTGGTTTCAGGCTCCTCAGGAGGTTTGGAAACAGTTTCTTTGTTTGCAGAGCTAACCTCCTCTGAGACATATTCTACTCCCAAAGGTAGCTCAATAGCTGGTTGTCGTTTTAACATTCGAGGATGGGAAGAAAACGCTTGACTGCGGCTTAAGACTTCAGGCTCCATGATGTGATCATCGAATGAATAGCTACCTCTAAAGGTATGTGGGGAGCTTATAGTGCATGCAGCAGAAGGCATTGAGTGGCTTCGTAGGAGAGGCACTGTCTCTGTGGCACTGTGGGATTGCTGAAGTGACAACAATGATTGTTCGGGCTTAATTTTTTCACCATGGGATGTCAACACTTTTGATGCATCCAACTGGCTACTGGAACCAGACTTGATATCAAACTGAAACGGTTCTCTATATACACCAGACTTTGGAGATTCAATGCTGCTACGTCTAGATAAAGAGCTTCTTCTAGGTTTAACACTATCTATTTCACTGGTATCTACAACAGCTTCATTAATTGTAATTAGCTTAGTGATGTGTTCAATAACCTGTGTTCTAGGCACAGATAACGGTACCATACTAGGTTTCTCTTCGGTAGACAGGTGTGGAAACCCTTGGGTTGTGTTTGCAGTTAACACTGCAGTCCTTTGCCCAATTCTACCGCATTTCCCAAAAATAATTTCTGCATAAGATTTTGCATTAGTATTTGGTGGGCTGATCTGCTGCTCTGCACTTTCTGATCTTGAGAAGTAGCCTGACTCGGTACTTCCTTTGCTCCCCGGGCTCAGGAAAGCTTGTTCATCTATGACCTTCTTCCGTTCACTTAAGCGGAGTGCAAGCTTCTGCTTTATAGTATGGGTATCTTCAGATTTGTGGCTCAGAGCATGGTCTGATGATGGCTCCACAAACTGGGTGCTGTCCTCAAGAGACTGAGACATACTGGAATGAGACAATGAACACCGGTCATGGCTGGAGCCTTGGCTCCCTCCACTCAGCAAACTACTGGACAACAAGGTGTGCTTCTGCCTGGGTGAGAGCTCTACTGAATGGCCCATCGCACCCGTTTCCTCCTCTGAATCCGTGCTTTCTCCTTCTGTTGGCTCTTCAAAGTCCTCCCCACCAATCCTTTCCATTTCCAAGCTCGATGGATACATCTCTGCTCCGATCCCTGAGGCCAGCCCAGCTTTTATTCGATGAGCATGAGATTTCCTATGTTTATACAAATTGCTCTTAGTCTTAAAAGAAAAGCCACATGGAATGCAAGGGTATGGCCTCTCACCCGTGTGTGACCTGATATGTTTTTGGAGCACACTTGGCTTTGCACAAGGCCTGCTGCAATACTGGCAAATGTATTTGCCTGGTTTCTGAGGTTTCTTTTCCTTCTTGTGCACTTCCTCAGCTTGTTTTAAGGAAACCTGCGAAGGGCGAGGAATATAGACCTTTTGAACAGACGGCATGTCCTCTCCAGGAATGATCGGTGAATGGGAAGGTAAGAGCTGGCTGTGGTGAGAGTGAAGCCCGGGTGATGAAAAGGAGCCAGAGGGACCTGGTCTTACTGGATCAACTAGCTGCCATGTGGGACCTTCAAGGACATGCTCTGGTTTCCCAGGAGACATAAATGCTGGTGACAATGCGTGTTGTTGAAGCTGCGAAACGTGGGGAGGATGTTCAAAAGAGGAAGGCTTAGGTTGCTTCTGGTGTCCAGTCTTCTCCTGAGACTCCTCTCTTGGAATCGGCAAAGAACCAGAAAAGTGCTGCTGCGATATAATATCTTGGAGAGGGGTTCCTTGCGAAGAAGCAGAGCTGCCCTGGTACGTAGCTGCGGATGAAATACTGGCTTGGAAAGCCTCTCCTTTGGGAAGCCTCTTTCTTGGACTTTCCTCAGTCTTTTTTGTGCTCTTCTGGCTTTGTTCAGGATCCATGACCTTAAAAGGGTCTTTGAATGCTATTTTGGGAAGGTTTTGGCAGGCTTCATTTACGAATAATAAAGGTCTCTTCTGTAGATTCCCTGTTTTGCCTGCATTTGCTACGAAGCTGGAGCCGCCAGGAGATGGTTGTTGATTTAAGATTTTTACTAAAGTGTCACTAGTTGCTATTTGATTCAAAAAAAAAAAAAAAGTTTCAGGGTCAATAAAGTTCACATTGGTAACACATGACAAACTACTTCAAAGAGAGAAAACTTTCCAAAACTTTTAGTCCAAATATTTTCCTTGTGAACTTGGTTAAGGCTTTAAACCTTGCCATTTTATTTCAGTTGACAGTGGCAAGCCTTCAAAGTCAAGATGCAACCCACAATGTGTCTCTTGTTTGTTATGCAAACCTTTGAAAACTTGAGACTTTAGTGCTCATCTCATAATGCTCTTTTTTTCCTGGGCAAGGAAAATAACACTGAACGGTGTATGTCCCCCTGTGTCTTCCTTCTGTTCCACTTTTGAGTTCAAAAGCCTTGGAAAAGTATTTCCCACATTTCTGTAATTACATCCAAGAGAAAACAAACAGAAAAAAAAAATTACTTCAGCATTTGTATTTAAGTAATTAAATGCTGCTACTTTTATAGAGGATAACAGTAAATATTTTGCACAGAAGGAAATTTGGAATAACTGATTGAATGTCTACCATTTATGAGACATTACTTTTAATGGTAATCTAAACATAAATTGTACCAAGTCAAAGCTCAGGGACTCATGCTCAGATTAATGCACACATAACCTGGCTCTGGAGCAGTAACCAAAGACAGTAACTTGAAACACAGACAGTTTGGAAAAATGTATTATAATGGTTTCAAACTTGAATTCCTTCTAATCTCCTGCAAACATTTATGGTTTTACAGCTTTCATAATTATCTTTCCTTTCCAAATAGACTACACAGTAAAACTGACTAAATACAAAGCACAGCCTAACATAGCACATACATTCTCTGACAAATAAAAAGCATATTTTTTCTGCATAAAATCCGCTCTTAAGCTCGCAATAATCTTCAGTGTCATTTACAACAATGGCAGGGAAAGGGGAAGCACATACAAAATGTTGCCTCTTTAATTTCCTGCCTTTTGCTACCAAACAATGGTGCAAATCCAACTTCTATAGCATGCACATATTTCATCCAGGCAGGATGTTGAAATTGGCTGTCTATAAAGAAGAACTCTTCTTACAGTGAATTTGAATGGGAGGCTCTATTAAACCTACCACCCTTGTCAGCAAATACAGCTATTAATGAGACATTGGGGGAAGAAATACTCTGATTCCACTGAAATAAGATAGATTCACCAAGAGATGCACTAGAAAATAAGTGGGATACTCCTAAGGCAAATAAGGACAGTGCTTTTTAAGTGAAGCAAATTGATACCTGTAATTTACAATGAGAAAAGAAATATCTTCCTTCTTTACGAAGCTATTATCTGCCTTAGAGTGCAGTGCCTTGCTGTGACTGAGTAGTATTGGTTTAATTACGGGAAATTGCTGCAAGCCCTGCTCCTTCGATCCTGCCCCATGCAGGAGGTGGGTGGGTGGATGGGGCTGAAGTGTAAACCCAGCAAAACAGGGAAGCACAAGGGACTGAGATTTTAGCTGCACAATGGCCCAACTTCATCTTGAGTCACAACGATGAAGAGCCAGCAGAAGATGTTGCTTGTGTTCAACATAAAGTCCTGCAAGGATTACTCCTTATTCAGTCCTACATCTCTGTGGAGACTCCACATTCAATGAGAGAGATGTGGAGTATAAGGTGATTCAGTTTAATTTAGCAGAGTCTAAAAATATGATAACATCCTAGGATACATTATGACCAACGAGACTTTACAAAAGTGGTTAAGAAGTGGCTATTCTTTGGACAGGATTGATTTCACCTAACCTTAGATGGCCAAAAGTCAGGGTTCAAGTCCTTAGACACACCTCCCTATACTATCACTGAGAGAAGCAGGTGCCCATGAGGGATGCAATGAGGGCAATGCATCCTACAGTAAGATCTCATTTCAATGAGAATGATTGCCCTGAGATGTCATCTCTTACTGATCGATTAGTGGCTTACTTGGCCAGCTGTGACACCTACATCTTAGTTACTGTCGAATAATTACTGGAGGTAACTCAAAATCAGAAAACAGCCTTGTTCACACATTAAGGAAAGGTATCATGTCGAAGAAGATCCCAGGGAAGAATGCAAATGGTATGTGAAGAATCCTCTCCAAGGTTGTCTCCTGGAGAGCCTGGTCTGCATATCAATACGGGGGGTAGAAAGGAGTGTAAATTTGTTCACTAACCCCTGTAACCTTGGATTATAATAACACAAAAACATATCTCCAGCTCACAGACCACCCACCCCCCACCCTTTACTAAGCATACGCTCTAAGTTTTGGTAACTTCTACCTTAAAAGGGAAATGGAAGAGTTTTTACTTGTCATGACAAAAGTATGATTAGAGTCACTCAAGCTCCACCTTGAAGGCAAAAAATAATATAAAAGTAGCCCAAAGAAAGGGGATTTAGGGAAGATACCATCACAGACAAGTCAGGGAAGATACCACCGCAGACCCCTGGCCTCGGGGATCAGCTGACGAGCTGAGCCTCTCTTCCCCCCATAGGGACACCTTTGGGTAAGATTTATACTTTCCTTAGGACTTTCTCGGGAACTTAGAAATCTCTATAGAAGTTTTCTAACTCAGAGCTTTTAGTAATTTGTAACCTTAATGCTTGTATATACTCCTGCAGACAGTAGATTATCACTGGCAATCCACACAAATCTGTATTATTCCTGTTGCTTTTTAAAGTACTTTATTCGCTTACTGACTTGCTGGACAAGGTCTCACTGGGCGCTGCCTGACAGACCCTGAGAGTCCAGAGATGGTGACTGGACGGCAGGTGCAGGGCACTGTTGAGTGAATCCAGAATTAATGCACCTGGAGTTGTAGTGCCACATTGAGTAAACTGTCAGTTCGTAACCAGCCACACTGTTCCCCACGGGACACCACTAAATTCTGCAGCTTTAGCCATGTGAGTCCATAAATCGTGGGTGTGGGAGTGCAGAGCACTGTCGAGTGAATCCGCTGCTGTCGGACTCATAGTGGTGAACTGGGCATCACTCAGGATCTAAGTCCAGCCAGCCCCAGCCCCTCCAGTACCTGAGGGTGAGCTGGAATGCAAGGGGATTTATTTCCTGCCAAACTGCTTTACTGCCCTTTTCATGCAACAGTTACAGGTGGAGCAAATCAGCCCTACCCTTAAAATTTACCTCCCTTTTCCCCAAATATAGGTTCTGCTCCCCTCCAGTATGAGCTTTTCATCATCCCAGGACCTGCAGAGCAACTGTACTTGCCCCAACTTGCTAAGAAAAGTGTTTCATGTTTATGGGTCCACTGCTGTGAGGAGTAATTAATTACATTTGGAAACCCCTTTTTTCGAGAGTGCAGGCTCCTCGATGCTGACTAACACCGACCGTGGTCTGGGCTGGACTTCAAGCACGGTACTTACAGCACAGGACTTACTCAAGGTCAAAGACAGTTGTGGAGCTGATTTATCACCTTGATTTTTGCCCAAGATGCTGTTCTTTGCCCCAGTCATGACACACAGAGCACATTAGCTTGGTAGAAATGGATTTAAGCAGAGACTTTTTCAGCGAGCAGAAAGGGAAAGCTGCCTCCCACAAGCTCAAGCACTCACATTTCCAAACTGCCAACTCAAGAATGCTTGAAAAACATTTTAATACTGTGTTTTCTGTTTTCTCCTATAGCTTCCATATCCACTCCTAAGCATATAATAATTAGGGTTGTGAGGAAGCTTCCTGAGATGATTCAATATCATCCCAAATGTTCAGACCATCCTCAGCCTTCTCTGATGAACACATGGGGCCCAGCTGATTTTCTTAAGAACTCTGCACAAAAGTTATCTTTTAAAGAACTGGTCAACAAACAAGCCCACCTGCTGTCTACAGCAGCCAGCACAGCCATTCTGGGGCAATTCAGGCTACTTTCTACATATTTTTTCCATTACTGGAAACAACCCCTGGAATGGCAAAAGATAATTCTCCTAGCTGATTGCAGTTACTCCAGACTGACATCCCTCCAAGGAAAATTCAACAGTGCAAAATAAAGTGGCAGAAAAAACAAAGTCCACCCAGTTAAAAATTGTAGGAGGGTTCCCCCACTATGAACTTAGAGGCATAGGAGAGGAAGGGAATGAGAGCTTCCAAAAAGCTGGTTGCAGATGCCTAACACTGCTCTGCCCAGCTCAGATACAACCTAGAGTAGCTAAGGAGGATCTCACTGATTATGTCAGATAAGAGATCTTGTTTCTGCTGTTCTCTCTCTTGCCTGATGCATCCCTCCAGCTGGCAGAGATGAGGGGGCTGGCATGGGCCAGCCCTCCACAGAGCTCCTCTGCACACAGACAGCTTCCTACCAGCTCCTTCTGGAAATGTAATGGGAGTAACAGGGGTAGGAAAACCTACTCTGTTTATTTTCTTCCTCATTTTCCTTCCACTTTCTCTTCTCTTTACCTCAGTCAAAATCAATCTCAGACTTCAGCCTTTTAATTTTCATTACACGTTGCCAATTCTCCCATTTTTTTCCCAGAAGAAAAAAGGACATATTTTGCTTTTACTTTCATCTTCTCATCATGACCAGAGTGGCTTCTTCTCTCTGTCATGTGCTATGCCTCTGCTATTTTTGCTGATCACTTTCACTCAGCATGTATTCTGTGTTCTCCGTAGAACAGCACAACAGCAAGGCAGTGCCTGGCATTGGCACAACGTCAGCAAATCTTGAAGAAAAAAAAGTCACATGGATTTTTTATGGTACATGGTTTCCAGCTGCTAACGTTGCATGTCTGTGGCCAAATCCGAAGTACAAGCACTAAAACTAGGGATTCCAGCCATTATTTCTATTCAGACATAATTTCTTAGGGTTTTACTTGAAATGCAATGGAGCGAACACGAACAGAAATGCCTCTTTCATTCACAATGATGGAAACAAAGACTGCCACTTTGATGAAAGAAATCAATGACAAAATTCCTTCTGATTTTAATGGGACCAGAATTTTACCCTATAGCCTGATATAAAATGCTGAGAAATGCTCTTTGTAAAAGTCACAATTGTCAGTATTTTGAATTACCTTATTACAGCTGAAATTTATTTCTGCAAAGAGGCCCAGGCACACATTCTTTCCCAATCCTGTACCTCACCTAAGGCCTCCTAAAGGGTTTGAGGAAGAACTAACCAGTGTCAAGCCTTCAGCTGGTTCCTCTGTGCCTGGGACTATCACTACATATATGCAGCCATGCACCCAAATAAGCTCTTTACCGTTGGATTTGGGATTGAGAACCCCTACAAGTGGGAAAATAAATGCTGTAGGCTGCACCTCACACCTGAACTCCAGGTATGAACATAACCAAAAGGACATTTGAAGGCATCAGAACTTTCTCTACATTGTGGTTGGCCTCCAGAATTCATTTCTTTCACATGACGTGGAAAACTGCAGTGCTTGGCTTTCTGTCACTTGCCCTTTGTTTCCAGGCCACTCAAACATCTCGTTACAGTGGAACCTTAAAACCCTGTTGATGACAAAACTCTGCTGTTTGCAATCCTCAAGGAGATGGAAGGATTCTCTCTGCTGTTGGGTCCTGTCCTAGCCAGATCAAGATCCAATGTGAATAATACGAAGCTATCATAAATCTGCCTTTTATACTATTTCAACCATAACAGCATTTTCTTCTACACACCCAATTTTAGTCTGTTTTTAAGGATGTCAGAAAACGCTACTAGAAAATCCTCCTGCTTATTCCTTATGATAACTTTCAAGCCATCTGGCCAATTTTAACCAAATCTAACCAATGACCAACATATTTGACATATGTTAAACACATTTAAAATCTTCCAAGTTTTGTAAAAGTGAGTGAACTAGGCAAAGTACAAGTTCCTATTTCTGCTCCACTGAGGGACAGGTACAGCTCCCTTCTTACTGGCGGCCACTAAAATGTCCTGTCTATGGAAAGGTGACATTCAGCATTTACTCCTTTTTAATCCACAATGAATTAATCTGGAGAGACACGCTGTGGGAAAGCAGATCCCTTTTTTTTCAGTAGCTCACGATGTTCTTCAGTTCTTATAAAAAACCCTGCAAGTCCACACTTTATAAAAGCAGAGAAAGTGATGGGCAAAGCACAGGGTGGTAGGGCATCCTGCTACCTGGAGATCATGGTCTTTGCAACTAGATTCCAACTGTAGCTTTGAACAAAAGGGCAGATGCCACCTGAGACATTCAAAGTGCTTCATGACTGAGAGGGATTTGCATTGCAAACATCAGGCAGCAATAGCAGATCTGTCATTACCTCTTGGAATATAAAATGCTACTGTAGCACTGGAAGGACTCACCAGGCAAAAAAATTCTCAAATATATTGAAGAAAAGCAAAGGAACCCAGCCAAACAGAAAATCAAGTCCTGTTCTCAGGTTGGGTCCATTGCAAAGGGCAATGCACACATCCAGGATAAGTCACTAAGGAAAAAAACAGAGATTACTTACAGTGGACTTGGCAGTCTGGAATTTTGATGGTGTCTCTCTTTTGTTTGCCCACGATTTAATTCAGTCTGTAAAAGAAACATCACGTTGGAATCGTAATGTGAGTCTATGAAAATGCCACCTCAGCAGTGAGCACACAGGGCTTACATCAGGTGCCCTGATGGAGAAGATTGCCTGGTAACCAACACAGTACACAAACTCAGTCCCAACAGCTGGAGAAGCCCTTGGTGACTGTATTCACCTCCTTCAGCATGTTTACCCTGATGGTGACATGAACACTGGTAGAAAACACATCACCATGGGGTATTCCTCCTCCCAGACAAGGCTCTATGGGAAACCAGAGCCTGGGTGGTATCAGCCACGGGCAGATGCAACGCAGATGAGACAAAAGCTCTACACTCTGGCATGGATTTCAAGTCTGCTCAGATTTGAGTATTTAGATCTGCACACAGATGCTGCAGTCCTTCCTCCAAAGCTCATATTTAGTCCCGAGTTTTGCATTCAGACCACTTTTAATTTTAAGTAAACCATTCAGTGCCTCCATACTTACCTTCCACAAGGTCCCTAACACTAGTGCATTGATCTGCACACACGTCAGGTTTAGATAAAGGAAAGCAACACTCCAAATGAAGATCTACTTTGAAAAATGACCTCAAGTATAGACCATGCTCAAAGTACACTTCACATGCAAAGAAAAAGGTCTTTGCTTCACAGATACAAGCATTGCAATGTTGTGGAAGACATATGATTCCTCCAAGCTGATGTCCTCATCATCAAATCCTCTGTGCTTGTGCAATCTGCTCTACAGCCACGAGCACAGTGGTCACGAGTCAAAGACAGGAGACATAAATGGGAACGTCACCCTGCAGGTCTGTGTGATGGTAGAGAGAGGAGCACGCCCTGAGTCCTGGTCCCACCTTCAGCCCAACGCTCAGAGTTGTACTCTGTGGGTGAAGAGCCACGAGCTGGACAGACTCATTGCTGAACTTCACGTACCAAGAGACCACAGGGTCACAGAGGTATTTCTTGCTCATACCCAGAGTCGACGAAGGGTTGGGACCCACCAATCAGCTGTTTCCACAAGCCACAATTTATCCATCTGTGAGTCTCAATGATGTGCTCAGATTCATGTACCACAGAAAATAAATGCTGCCATGAGCAGTTTGCACACTAAGAGAGGAAAGAGAGGATGTGCTCACAGGTGAGGTGGATGTGAGCAAAGCAGGGCAGATGCACGTGGCCACTGCTGCAAGGAAAGGCATACAGCAGCAGTTAATGCTGACGGGCTCTGCAAAAGCTCCTAAGGTCCCCTTGCCCATCTCTAATCCATTTAGCATCATCATGTCCAGGGTGCCTGCTCTTGAGAGCCAGTCCTCAGGCCACCCCGAGTAAGAAATTCCCCAAACCGCTGCCAGCAAGGGCGTCATGCCAATAATGAGAGCAGTTTCTAGACGGAAGTGAGTAAGAAGCTGTGGAGCTCTTTAACCCTCCTCTCCTCTTCCCCAGGGGGTCACGAACAAACAATGTTCCTCTTTCCTCTCCAACAGCAGCTTTTCCCGGAGAAAGGAGGACTCTGCTCTAACAGCAGCTGAAGTTCTTCCGAGCAGGCACATGGGGCCAACATGGTGCAAGCACAGCCTCATGTGTGGGGTCAAGGAGACCTCCACATTGACCTCCAGCTCACCTTCCTCCCATTCTCTGGGGTAGAAGCTGCTGCCCTGAGTGGGTACAGCTGATTGAAAAAGTAGTGACAGAAAGCAAAAGCACATCCTCCAGTGCTCAGAGCAACACTTGGGATTGGCAAAAATTAATCCCTCTGTGCCCTTCTGTCTCAGTGACAAAACAAGAGTACCCATGTGAAGTGTGAATATCGCTCAGGCAGTTCACAGAATCCCGGAATTACCTCAATCAGAAAAGCCCTTTAAGATCATCGAGTCCAACCATGAACCCAACACTGACAAGTCCCCCACTAACCCATGTCCCTCTGCACTATGTGTACACGACTCTTCAATCCCTCCAGGGATGGGGACTCCACCACTGCCCTGGGCAACCCCTTCCAATGCCTCAGAACCCTTTCAGCAAAGAAATTCTTCCTCACATCCCATCTCAACTGCCCTGGGCACAGCTGGAGCCCATTTCCTCTTGTCCTGTCCCTTGGTCCTTGGTTGAACAGACCCACCCCCACCTCTCTCCACCCTCCTCCAAGGGACTTGGACAGAGCCACAAGGTCTCCCCTCAGCCTCCTTTTCTCCAGGTTCAACAGCCCCAGTTCCCTCAGCCGGGTACTCAGCACACTTGTGCTCCAGACCCTTCCGCCTCTCCATCTGCATCTCCCTCCCCTCTAACCCTGCTTCCAGCTGGTATCCCACCTTGTACTCACCCCACTGCGTGTCCCCGTCCACTGGCAGAGCAGGAGGAGGAGAAAGTGAAGAGGGCAAAGCAGGGAGGGGAAGGGATGGAGCCACGGGGAGAAAGGCTGCAGGCAGGGAAGGGCTGCCCAGTGCTGTGGGTGAGGGTGGAGGGGACGACTACAAAGGTAGGGGATGGCTGTCCCGGGGAAGCCCCTGCCAGGCACAGGCCAGCAGGAAGGGAAGCAGAGCAGGAGGCTGGATGTGCTCCCAGGGGGAAGCCGCTCGCTCTTCACCACTGACCGACCTGCTCAGCGCATTCAACCCCTGCCCAGCTGAAACACACCACCCATATCTCCCTTCTATCCAGCGGCAGACACACAGAGCAAGCTTTATTCCTTCCCAGTGGCAGCTGATTTGATTATTAGAAAATAAATAATTTATTTTTAGAATGATTTTTTTTCTTTTTTCTTTTTTTAAGCATCAGCAGCTTTTTGTTTTCAAGCTACAAACTCAGGCATCTACCAACATGATCCACGCGTTCGATTCTTCAATCAATTTCACACGTGAAACATCTGCCAAGTTGCTCTGGATGTGCCGAGAGGAGAAGGCAATCCAGTGCTAAACTCAAGTGATTTTGGGTTCAATTCCCACTTGGGTTACACATTTCCTGTGTGAAACTGGGCAAGTCATATCATCTACACTCCATGTTAGCCCCCATTTCTAAAACGAGGACACTTCCTTATTTCACAGATGTGTTGTGAGTCATCCGTTAATGGCTGTGAGGCCCTCGGATACTACGGGAAGAGAGAGACCCACAGAGATAAACAGGGATCCATATAACTAGAAACAGATGGGAAGACATCCAGGAGACTTTCTCTGCTCATTAAATAGTCTAGGATTTAATGCTGTGTTTATTCATTTTTGCTTATACCCCACATGATTTCA
Source organism: Antrostomus carolinensis (assembly GCF_000700745.2). Classification (NCBI taxonomy): domain Eukaryota; kingdom Metazoa; phylum Chordata; class Aves; order Caprimulgiformes; family Caprimulgidae; genus Antrostomus; species Antrostomus carolinensis. The sequence continues at coordinate 56,126 of NW_010303171.1, forward strand.
GTAACTTCCCTTCTCACCTTTCCAGGCAGCTAGGGGCATCAGTACCTGCACCACGAGGAGAGCAGACAACCAAAACAACCCTTCATTTTTCCAGCAAGACACATGCAAAGGGTTAATCTATTTTCATAACTTAAACCAGTTTTTTTCCAAAAAAGCATTTGAGTTGGAGCAAAGTAATTATTGCAAAATCTGCATATTTTAGAGCTAAATATTCCCAGAAATATTTTCATCACTGAAAATAGAATTTAAAGAAAAAAAAAAAAAAAAAGCACCAAGCTCTGTGCAGCCTGGTGAGCATCACCACCAGAAAGCCAGAGATGGAGCAAGCTTTCTGCACCATGAACCCAGATATGGCAAACAGCAGCAGAGAGCTCTCTTCCTCCTGGTCACACTCACAAAATGCAGAAGACAACAGCAGTTTCATCCTAACTTAGAGGCCAATACTCAGCTCTGCCCCATCCAGTCCAAACCTTTGGTACAGCTTTGAGGCAGAGCCAGCTCTTGCACACAGCCTCGTGTATGCTGCCTGGACCAGCTCACGGCTGCTTCGTCTCACCATAGGCAAACACATGCTTGGGAGCAGGAGATGTCAGAAATACCATTTCCATCATTAAGAGTAACTGGGATTTGAAGCCAGGTTCCTGCAGACAGGAAGGTCATGCCAATATGACCACCTTCATACTCCACAGGGTTTGCTGGGTTGTTTTTTTTACATTTGTAAGGAAGCTAATCCTGCTTTCTTGCAAACAAAACTCAAGAAAACCAAGTTCTCTCGCAATGTTTAAGACAATCCTCAAGAACCATTCAACGCTTGTGACTGTGAAGAGGGATTATGTGCATCACCACCACGTCTCCTCCAGAGGACTGTAAAAAATCTCTTCTGCTTTCACTTCTCACACACTCATTGGTGCAAGAAAGTCATTAGCAAACTAATGTTTTGAAACTACTGCTGCATAATGATTCTTTTAAAATTCATCTGAATTGAACACTCCAGACCTGCCAAACCAAGAGTGGGAAACCAGCTATTGGCAAGATGGTGATTCTTCTCAAGGTGATGTGTCTTGCACACAGTTAAAGCAGTAATTGCCTTTCCCTGATAATACGTTTCCCCTGCTGAGACTTATGGTTAAACTCATGTATTGAGAAACCTTCCAAAACTTTTCTACATAGTTTCAAACCACAGGAGTGGAAAAAAAGAAAGGGACAACTGCAGTTCAGATGGAGTTTATGATTTCTTCTCAATCTCATAATTGTAGGGTGAATCAATGGGGAATGAGGTTTTAGTCAATACCATGGTCCCTGGTCTCATGGCCTGCAAGCTCTGTAGAGATCAGCTGAAAACGGTTTCCCTTGACCCTCCTCTGACTTATTGATGAACCTCCAATATTGCCTTGCCTTTCTGCCATGGATGCACACAGCCATGTCTGGACAGTCCAGTCTTGTTGAGCACAAGAGCTGCTGTGCACTGGTTGCTCACTTCTCCATTTGCCTGTGCAAAAGCAACCTGGTGGGTGGAGGGATAATGTAAAACCCAGGAGAGTCCCAGATTCTTTTATTGTGAGAAGCAGAATCTTGCTTCAAGATGAAGCTCATCCTATAGAGAGCACACACAAAGCCTAGACACTGAGATGGAGCAAGGTCCTTCCATGTCACGGGCTGTCAGCGACAAAAAATTGACCCTGTCTCCTTTTACTTACTGGTATAAGAGTAACCTCAGCTGCTCTAAAGTTGGAGGGTGGAGGTTTGTACCTGCAGCTAATCACCACCCTGCTTCTCCTGCCCTGAGGAACTGACTCCTGTCACTGTCTGGTGAACTCGAGGGTTGGGACAGAGCAGAAGGAAGTGCAGTATGGGAAGTTAAACAAAGATGAACTGCAGTGGAGGTCAGGCTGCCAAAATGTTAAGAAACAGATAACGGGCCAACTTTCAAACAGCGTGGGGCTCCAATTTGAAACGACCTGTAAGCAGCTGCCAGGACAAGGTGGGGTCCCAGCCAGACCCATTGTGCTCTTGTAGAGGTTGGTCTGCAGACCTGCAGCAAGTCAGCTAGAGCACAGGTAATGAAGTTGTTGTTTTGCATGAGTAGGAGTCTGGGCTCCCTGCACACATCTTTTCAAGCCCTATCCAAATGCAAACCAGACCAAGAACACGCCTGTGTTGCAGGCAGGGAGCATCATCTGTGTTTGAGAACCAAAACTAATATCACAGTAACACAGCAGAGATTTTAGCTGTCAGTGGAAAAAACAAACAAACAAACAAACAAAAAACAAAAACAAAAAAACCCCAAATCAACTACCAACATGGAAAAAAGTTCATCCTAGCACTTTTCATATTTCATTTTGGACCTGTTAGAATGAGTCCAGAGGAGGCCACGAGGATGATGCGAGGGCTGGAGCAGCTCTGCTGTGAGGACAGGCTGAGAGAGTTGAGGCTGTTCAGCCTGGAGAAGAGAAGGCTCCGGGGAGACCTTCTAGTGGCCTCCCAGTACCTGAAGGGGCTACAGGAAGGCTGGGGAGGGACTTTAGCCAAGGGCAGGGAGTGACAGAACAAGGGGTGATGGCTTGAAAGTGGCAGAGGGGAGATGGAGCTGAGATGTGAGGAAGAAATTCTTCACTGTGAGGGTGGTGAGACAGTGTCCCAGGTTGTCCAGAGAAGCTGTGGCTGCTCCTCCCTGGAAGTGTTGAAGGCCAGGTTGGCTGCTGATAGCAGGGGGGTTGGGACTGGATGAGTTTTAAGGTCCCTTCCAACTCAAACCAGTCTGGGATTCTGTGATTCATTTCACTCTCCAATGACACACAGCAAGTCCTAGGTCCTGGCTACTGCTCACACATCTGGACTGTGCTGTCCAGAAGGGAGCAGATTTGGAACTTCTTCTCTCATTGACTTCAGGAGAACAATTAATGGAGTAAGAGGCTACCCAGCAGGCAAGCCTGCAGCTACATAAATTAGATAGTCAGTCAATCACCATGGAAAACAGAGCAGTACAGCACTGAGTGACAGAAGAGAGGCAGCAGCAGCAGCAAGAAGTCATGACTGTGTGCAATAATGAGATTAATTCCCATTCCTTACAGAGTATTCTTCAGTGTTTTATACACAGGGATTTTACCTGCCATGATTTAGACCCCACACCAGACTATATCACTCCTATATGGTTTTGCTTCCTAAGGACACGGAGGAAGCTCTGCAAAAAGGTTACAGCTCTGCTCTTTTCAGATTGGAGCTAGGAATAACTCGTTTAGCTTTCCACAGCTCTTCACAGCAGGGGTAATGCCAGGCAGAAGCCTGCATGTACTACCTTCTTGCATGATGCTCACCAGCTGAATTAAAATCATCTCCTTTGCAGTTTATTTTGCATTTCACAGGTTTCCTGAGGATAGTATTCCCTGCAGGTTTCACTAAAAAAAAAAAAAAAAAATAATAAAAAAAAGTGTCATGGGCTTTTTAGCTGTATGGTTTAAATTAGCCTCTGTTTTTCCGACAGTTGGTTACTGCAGGATTTGAAGCCATTCCACAACAAGGAAAATTAGGAATTTCGGTGTATTTCATAAATATAAGAAGAGAAGGCTAATTGTGACTGATTGCAGAAGTGACCAGAAACGAAGGACCAACAGAGCATTTGGTCAGTGAGATGCTGCCTCGATCAAGAGTGAGTACGAGCTGCACGTCATCCTGCCCCATGGAGAACTCTTCCTTCTGCCATGGTCCAGAGAAGTTTGCCCTAAGGATGTACTTGCAGGACACAGTCAGGTCAGTGATGTTGCCTGCAGGACACAGCAGGTTTGCAGGACTGAACAATACCAAATGAGGAATTTGAAGACAATGAAAACAATAAAAATAAACTTTTAACATGCAGATTCCATCTCTGCTGCCTGAAAATTTTACTCTGCGAGATATTACACAAACTGCTTTTTGTCTCATTAACAATAAAGCAGAAGCAATTAAGCAAAATGCAATAAAACTTAAGCAAAATAAAATTAAAACAGACTCTGAGATTATTGTATGACCTCACTAAAATGACAAAGTGATCTTTCAAGCTAACATCACAAAAAGCTTCCCCGTTTGCTTCGAATACAGAAGCCAGGAGAAGAAATGCTACAGGAAATATCTCTGTACAAACAACTTCTCTCACTGGGAGTGGAGGTTGCTGGTGGATGTGAGTTGCATGATCGTTTATCCCCGTGCAGAATCCCAGTCCAAGCCCACAACAAGGCTCCCTCTCTGCATCCAGGCAGAGCAAAATGGGGCGATGAAGCATCTGCTCCTGAAGGCATTTGCACCTTTGTGTATATCTACACACACACCAAATCATGCAACAACAATCATGTGAGCTCAATCAACTCCCTACTTTAATTGACAAAACAGAAATAAATTCCAAGGTTTCATCAGTTTTGGTTTGCTGTCCTTTTGGTGTCACCACATACGTACACCCAGACTGATGCCCTCTTCTGCAATGACCTAATTTTTTTTCTGATTAATTAATTCGTGCAAGATTACATAGGAGTTTCCATTTTCTGCCTTTCAGATAAATATTAGGTCTGCAAAATCAGGTATTCTTCAAGCAACATGTTCACGAGATGGTAGACCTGGGCAGCAAACAGTGCCTTGTAAATGCACCATCCCCCAGCCTGCAAGGTGAGCAGCTCAGAGATGGCAAATAGAAACCCTGAGCTGACACCTGCAGACAACACAATGGTCTGCTTGGTGATCCAGGCACCTCCACCCACCCTCACTGCACAAAAACAAAGCCCCGAAGGCGGAAGGGCATCTTTCTGATGGTTTCTGTAATCCACTGCAAGCAGATGAAGATGCTGTGACAGCTGCTGATGGTTGACACACGGGAAACAAAGCAGAAACCAGCTGAGCTGGAAGCAGAAGCAGCTACTGCCTGAGCCAAGGCTCTGCAGTTGGCAGACGGAGCATCTTGCATCCTGTCTGGATGGCATGGAGGGGGACCTCTGCTATAATTCACCAGGGAGTGGCAGGTTCATTTCTATAATGTATGACTGACAGCCCAACTCTCATGTTCCTACTTTGTTTTGGCTAGTCCATACACAATTACTTTTTTTTTTTCCTTTAAATGTTTTCTGGTTTAGACTTTAAAAAAAAATCATTAAATATCTATGGGGTTTTTTGACATTTCCACCTCTGAGAAAACAAAGTCAATTTACAGGCGTTGAGCAAACTCTTGGTACGTGCCAAGGGCTGCATCCTTCCAGAGTTTAAATGCCAGTCACTGGTAAAGGTGAGAGACGTTTGAAAGGCAGCCAGGAAAATCTGGAATATCACACTGGACATGTACAATACTGAAATCAGCCAAAAGCACAATGGCCACAACCTCCAGAGCTCCTCACAGGGACAACTGACTGCCCAACTCACCACAGCATTGCCCCACAGCTTCAGCAAAACCAACGCACGCTCAGCAGAAAGTTCCCACAGAAAACATGAGGAACAGCTTTGCCCTCCCAGCTTGCTGGTTTTTTCTCCCCTCCAAGGAAAGAAAAGAGGTTTCAAGGATGATAAAGTCCCCCTGCAATGAAACTTGCCATCACTTTGGCTTTAGAAAACATGGTGCTGACACAGGGCCAAAGCTGAGGTGCTTGTGCTGAATCAGTCCCACAGCCCTGCCTTGCTAAGCCACTGTCCCAGGGAGCTGCAAGTGAAGAAGGGAGGAGGAAGGAGAAAAGCACAAATGAGAGCAGAAATAAGTCACTTCTGCTCAATAAACTGTAATATCAAGTCATGTGGGATCTATCTGTCCTTAATTCTAGCCCAACCCCCTCAAAAAAAGCCCAAACACCAAAATCACCATAAAACAGAGCAAATGCCCAGCCCCACCATGCACCCACATGATGTTCCTGGTGATGGGATGCAGATGGCAGCCACGCAGAGCCAAAGGATCGGAGTTTTGCATCGCAGGGTCTTGCTATCACTATTGTAACTCTGGCAGGAGCTCCATCAGAGCTGAGCCATTTCTCATGCCACCCACCCAGAAGTCATGGGACTTCCATGATACCCAGGGTGAGTTACTCGGTCCATGTAACTGCAGCTTGCCCAGAAGCTCGGAGGCAGAAGAAAGCAGCTTTCTTCTCCACATAGCAAAAAGCAAGCTTACATTTTTTGTCTCACTTCCCCAGATCATGGCATGCCAGGTGGGTAATCCCTGCTGTGGTGAGAACTTTGCATCACTTCAGGTCATGATCTCACCAGATCTCACCAGCTACATCAGGATCTGGAAGATGTTGGTGTTTTGTTAGAAGCCCTGCAGGGAAATCCAGGCGGAGATTCAGCAAATGGCTGATCTACCCATGAGGAACAGCTACATCAGTGCCCACAGACAGGGACATTGATGGAAGTTTGTGAGTGAAATCTGAGGACCCATCATGAAAGATCCCATAAGCCTTTCTGGGCAACCACAGCGTGAAATTCCCACACTGGTGGACAGGAGGGTTTTTTTCCCTTGCTGTCCTGTGGCACCGTGCAAAGTTGTTCATGCTCTCGCCCACCTGCCCTCTCTCCATGCACAATATTCCAGCATCAGAAGCTTTGCATTGAGTTAACCAAGCTCCCAAGTGCTTTAATCTCCACTAAGGATAGAAGATAATATGGAAATACAAATAGATTATCAATTCTCTGAATTATGATGATGCAAAAGTGGGATGTAGATGGGGGGATTACTGCCAGTACCTGAAGGGGCTCGAGGAAGGCTGGGGAGGGACTTTGGCCAAGGGCAGGGAGTGACAGAACAAGGGGTGATGGCTTGAAACTGGCAGAGGGGAGGTTTAGATTAGATATTAGGAAGAAATCCTTTGGTGTGAGGGTGGTGAGACAGTGTCCCAGATTGGCCAGAGAAGCTGTGGCTGCTCCTCCCTGGAAGTGTTGAAGACCAGGCTGGATGAGGCTTTGAGCAACCTGGTCTAGTGGAAGGTGTCCCTGCTGATGGCAGGGGGGTTGGGACTGGATGAACTTTAAGGTCCCTTCCAACCCAGACCATTTGATGATTCTATGATCTCAGCCCCTGATAAGAACAAGACAATCGAATCCTCCTGAGTAGCATGGTACTTTCTGGACACAGCATCAATACCCAATGCTGTTTCACGCCAGTCTGTGTCTTATTTAACCAAACACAAAGATGAGAAGCTGAAAGATTTCTGTTTAAGTGATACTGAAAAAAAACCCGCCAATCTCAGTGGAAATAATTCAACAAGGAAACTTCCCCCACTGCTTCACAACCAAAGACAATGAGGTTTTTCCTCTCCTCAATGAAAAGAAAGCCAGAAAGAGAAGAAAATGGTCCTTTTATTCCCTACAGGTGAAAAAAAAAAAGCTTTCAATCCTATCACCAGGCTGGCAACCTCCTATTTACAGCAACAGTCTTGACTCGTTGGGAATCTACTGAAATTCATTTCTATTTTGTCACATAACAGAAATGGTGAAAAAAAAAATAGAAATACATATTACACACACTGAGCAAGTGCCTGCCTGTCCCCAATGCCACCCTCATCTTGAAAAGCTTCCTTGATAAAGGCTTTGCTGTGTTTTCGTTACGTGGCAGGGGAATTGGTAGAAGAGTCAGGTTAATTAACACAACTTTTCTCAAGATAAATATTTTCTCAGGCGTCGTGGAGCTGCTGAAACACCCTACATTAGCAGCTGGGCAGGTGGAAGCAGATCTACCAACAAATGCAGAACCAGCTGCAATAGATGGTGCAGCTCAGACCATTTCTCCACTCCAGAAACATGTCTCAGACCTCACTTGGAAAGGATAATAGATACCCTGCAGATGTCTGTGCACACACACACACATGTATATGCACATTAGTGATTCCAAATTACAAGCTTGCACAGGTCTTTGCAAACAGCTATGAAGGGTGTGAAGACACGTCATCATTGGAAGACCCTGGTGTTCCTCAGACCAACGGCATTGGAGGTTCAGAGGGAAATGTCACGTTTTAGAGCTATTGTACTGCCAGGAAAGGCCAAGCCAAGTCACAAAAAAAAGCAGAAATCATTTTAAATCAAGATATACATTTGTTTAACAGGAAAGAAAGAAAGAAAAACATGACTGAGTTTGGAGGGAATGTTGTTAACTTTGCAGGAAGAAAAGAATCAAGTCTGGACAGTGTTTGCTTCCTTGTCATCACAAGCTGTACAAAACTCCCTTGTACGCACATACAAAAATACACCTTATGCCAGTGAAACCAAGCAGCGTGTAATGAGAACCAGAACATGCTTCAGTTAATTGCCAGGTGATTGGCCTCTCATTAACAGATACTTCTTGTAGATGAATGTAAATATTTACATAGGGACCCCACGGGCTTTGTGTCCATTTATTTTCTGTTTTTTCCCCTCATAAACCTGTTCCTCAGGAATCCACAGCGCCAGCACTCACTGGGGGAATGAGAGAAAACCCAGAGCAGGGTTTTCCACATCTTCACCACCCCAGACAGCATCTTCTCGACACCAGAGACCCTCCACTCTTTTAAATCCAATTGGATTAAAGTAGCAATCAAAAATTCTCCATCCCTGATTCCTACACAGGGATGCAGCCAGACCAAATATCAGATCTAGCATCTGCTGCTTCCAATGGACTGTTGTGGCTCCATTGGAGAGCTGAGCTGGTTTTGGATGGGGAAGCTGCTCTCCACTTTGGTGGGACAAATTTACTGAGCATATAGCAATGTGGCAGGACAAAGAAGAATTCTTTACCAAAATGAAGACCTGGACACTTCTGCCTGTGCCTGAGATATAACAGGCATTCCTAGTTTTAAAAGCCAATTTAAAACCCAAGCCTGGTGCTACCTCACCCTTTCCTTGTTCTGAGTCTCCAGGCTGCTCAGACAATGCCACTTCCTTACATTTTCCTTCCCTTTATCTCTGTAAAGGTTTGTCAGTTACAGACAGGAACACACTTCAGGATGCAGACCTGGAGTACGAAGCCATACAGGTCCACCACAACACCTAGTCTGACGGCTGAAGGTTATGCATGGAGCTGGAGTGAAAGATGAGCAGGAGGATCCACCTCAGAAGAATCTACTCTACAGGACTTCCAGCCTCACCTCGCTCCCAACCATCTGTGCAAAAACATCTGAACTTCACAGGATGGGAATGGGCTTAGTGACCTTCCTTTGGGGCCACTGGAATACGTCAAAGGAAGAGCAAATGTGTGCAGTTTGTGTTTGCACACCTGTTTATTTTTCTAAGGCAGTTACTGGGACACCCCACTATTCATGAGAAGCATCTCCATTTTTGTGACCATTGTTAGTATTTAATTGGCCACTGAATTCTGCCCAGTGAAGGTACCAGCAAATGGAGATGGTAAATTGAGCGGTGACACTAAGAGTCACCATTTTTGTCGAAAGCAGCTGGGAACTTACAGAACTTACCCCAAATCAAAGGGAAAGGGATGTTACATATGGTCTAATCTTCCTGTGACATTTCAGCAGAAACTGTAAATGCTGCTATCACAGACTGGATAAATTATCCTAACATATCAAAGCCGTAAGCAAAATTACATCTTAATATCGATCAGGAGAACGAGACCACTTCAGTGACACAAAGCTCCACTTTCTAATCCTCCTAGACTTATGGATTTTGTTTCTAATAGCTAATGAATTAAGAATCAGTCAATTATATGTACATTTATTATTATGCTTCTAATGAAATAAAGTGTGAACTTCTGTTTAATTAGAAATGAGCTCACACTGGTGACCAGAAACACCTTTAAACTATCTTTCAGCACTTTACAACTGAGCTCATCAGGGTTTTGAGCTGGAATGGCATTAAGGAAATTATAGGAAGGTCAAATATTAAAGATTTCAAGGCAAAAAAATATTTTTCAAAGCCTGGTCCCACATCCTTAGCAAAGAAGGTGGATATATTTGTGTGCATAGTCATCCAGGAAATCTGAGATCATATTCCTTGTGCTTAGCACAGGGCTCAGCAGAAACTAGTCAGGCTTCAAAACGTTTATTTGGTGTTATTTTTAAAAGAACTGAAATGTCTTTGGCATGAAAAAATAGACAAAGATTTTCATTAACACTTCCAACCTGTTTGTTTTTTTTTTTGTTTAAAACCTTTTCCTAAGAAATTAAAATAACAGATCTTAAACCTGCAGAGAACCTAGATCCAGAAACTATTTGTGCACCTCAGCTACTGATCAAAAAAAATCTCCTGCTTTGCAAAGCCTCAGGAGGAAGAATGCTTCAAAAAACCTCAGTAAGATGAAATCTCTATACTGATTAAACAGCTAAAAAAGAGATCACAAAGAACCCTCATTATTTTAATACAAGCAAGAAATTCTTTGGTCAAAGATCACAACTAGCTACACATCTGAACTTTAGATTAAAAAAACACTTAAAACCATCAAGTTGACATCTATTGGCAAAATGGATCTTCAGCCAGAGTTCATCTCTCCTCCTGCCTACGCCGTACGAGCATGAGAAATAACAAGAGAAGTTTCTGAGAGTACCGACACCCCAATTTTTGTCCAGCTGTTTTGGTCAGATCTAGTAATCCTCACATTTGGGTTCACCATGGGTTCTCCTGCCACATCCCAGAGTAGCAACATTTTGTTGCAAAATACCATCTACAAAGCACAGCACTAAACCCCTAACCGGCAGATCTTTAAAGATTGTCATGACTGCCTCCACCTTAACATAAAGACCACTTTGATTATTCATAGCCAGCTTTTTTTGCTGGGTCCAGGGACAGACATCTGCCTGTTAAAACTACCCTGTGCAGAAGCACCAAGTGTTTTAACAAGACTTCTGCCTCTACCTTCACTTCAATGTGCAAAACAATGTTTGTAGAAGAGACAAGTCTGAAATTGCCTCCAGCCTCTTTAGGAAAGGTTAAAACAAATATATTTAAAAAAAAAAAAAGCTACAGGCCTTGACAGGAATGAAGCAGACCTTCATCTACTGGTGTCGGACTGGTTTATAGCTGCTGTCTCTGCAAACACTACTCATTGGCTTTAGGCAGCAGAGAGCAGAGGCTTTTCTGCCTGCACGGCAGTGGAACAGGACAGTTATGTCAGTACAAGTACAAAACAGTGGGGGACAAGTTCAAAAAATAAAAGGTGTTGGAAGAGGTTTCTGCATGCCCCTGAACAGATGGCTCCAGTCACATCTTGTTAAGGAGGGGAACTTGAAGATCTCTCGTTAAATTAACGACCAGCAAGGTCAGGTCTGGAGGAAGAGTTCATGTCTTTAAATAGATCAATTGATATTGCTGGAAACACCCAGCCAAGTTTTCAGCTACACCAGCCCTGTTGCAGGTCAATAATGCTACAACTTTTGCAAGAGCGAGTCATTAAAAGACATGAGCAGCTCTTGGGCTGCCAAGGTGGGAAAATGAGGTGCAGCAGGAGAAATATCTCCCACGGCATGGTGTAAAAGGGTAGGTAGCTACTCCATCTCCTACTTTCTCTGCTGCTCGCCCCTTGCTCAGCAAGTCACTCTGTAAGATCAGTAATTCTCTCTGCAAGTTTCCTTTCGGTTGTGATCACCAACTCTGGGTGCTTGGGGTGTGACCCACAGCGGGTGGCAGGATGTGGTCCCACAGCTCCTGTGCACGCTGGCTTACTGGTGCGCAACACCTCAGTCACAGCCCAGCACCTCAAGAGCTTGGAAACCCTGCAGAAAAACAGCATCAGGTTGCTCAGATTTCCACCCAACTCCTCCATCACCTCGGCAGCTAACCACAAACTGCCCAGAAGTTTCACTCCTCCACTCCCAGGCTGTTGGTAGTGAAGAGCATATCTACACAAGCCTCCCAAAACACTTGCTGCACTGCCCATTGGTCCTCCATCATGAAGGCCTGCAGACCAGAAGGTGGTGCTGCAAGAATGGTGTAGACAAAACTGTCTGACCTGAGCTGGGGTGGAAGATGCTGAATCATCCTTTGGGTTTCATAGAGCCCCACCGCCTACCAGATCTGCGCACCCAAAACCAACAGGGTCTAAAGCTGAAGGAACCCAAGCAATTAATTGACTATCTAGGTAGAAGCCCTCTTCTGAGGAACCTGAAAAAAACAGACTGGGTTTTCTTCTTTGCAAAATTTTCCTCTTTGAGTCTTTTGCATTCATTCATGAACAACAGGATTGTGGGGGAGGAAAGCCATAAATATGGCTGTACTCTGGTTGCAGAGAGAGGATGCTTGGGCAGACAAGTAGCAATCTGACCACACACCCAAAAAGAAACACGCCTTTTCTCCCCACCTCCACCACCTTTTCTTTTTTTTTTCTCCTAAAACTCAGTTTGGAAGATACTGTTCCTTCCCACAGCAAAAGTAAGTGACATTTTTACAACCAAACCTGGAGTTTAAGAGAAGGGTCTCAGAAATAATAATAATAAAAAAGATCATCCACAAAAGAGGGAAGTTCAAGCCTCAATGCAAAAGTGTTAAATGAAAAATACATGAACTGCGTGATAATTGCACAAGAGCTTGTTTGTTTCCACAGTGAGTTTCTGCACAGTTCACAAACCAAATACTACGAGCTGCTGGGGCTCCACTGGCTATTCTGTGATGCCAGGTCCTAACAGCAATGAACTGGTGTCCAGTTAGTCCAGCATTTGTCTTGGGAATTCCTATTCTTAGCCCTACACTGAGGAGCAAACAGCATCAATGCTCACATTATGGGGCACTACAGATAGAGAATTTCAGGAAAAAAGTTACATTGTAGTCAAAGCCCTTGATTTTTTGGAATAAGCATTTCCAGAAAGATTAAAAGGTTGATTTTCAAAACGTGATGCCACAATCTGACATGGACTTCAGAGATCTTCCAATGTTAAGACCAGAAGACAGCATGATAAATGACAAAGCCTGACCTCCTGCTAAACACAGGCTGCAGAACCTCTCAGACATTTCTGCATCAAGCTCATTACTTGTCCTCAAGCTTCAATATCTCTTAGGAAAAGAGGAAACAGTCTTGATTTAAAGACTGCAAACGGTGGTAGAAGAAGCAGCTTTCAGTTCAGATGTTCCAGTGGTCAATTTCTTCTCTGTGAAGATTCTGTTCCTTTTTTCTAGGCTTACTTTGTCTAGCTTCATTGCCCAAACCAAAAAAATATGAGATTATTGTTGTTGTTTTTGCTCTTCGAGGAGAAATACCCCAACTTTCACAAGCCAAGAACAGATCTTTGTGGCTCCTTCCTAAAACCAGCCATATATGTTGTAATTCCCCACCTACAATTACTACTTGAGATCTATTTGGGGTAAGAGAAACATATTTTAAATTTTAGACCTTACACAAACCAAAACATAGAGAATTCTTGGAAACATGCTTCTTTTCAATCCGCCTTCTATACATCTTACACAAACTTTCTAGCTGTAACTGGTTTTGTGGTCTGCAGAGGCTGACTGTGACACTGTGGAACGGCTTTTGGTGAGCAGCAATGGTCAGGAGTCACAGAACATCATCATTTTCTCTAGTTATTGAGACCCTACGATGCTGAAGGAAAAAAGAGGGGGGGAAAAAAAAAAAAAAAAAAAAGAGATATTTCTATTCTTTGCAAACCAGTTGACATTCCAGTCCCCACACCTGGCTATACATCAACAGCAAAATTTATATTTTTTTTCTGTAGCACCAAGGTTTGTAAAATGTTATTCTTAAATGCTGCAAACAAATTTTGTTTTGTTTTGGTTTTTGGTAGCAACTGCAGGATTTAACAATCACAGAGCACACAGTACCCAAGACTCAAAAGTTCAATGCAACGCAACCATCAGTCCCTGCAGTTTCCCTATTAGCATCCCAGTGCACGGCTTGAGGACTGGGTACATGGTGGTCAGACACTGGCCCAAGTTGCCCAGAGAAGCTGTGGCTGCTCCTCCCTGGAAATGTTGAAGGCCAGGTTGGATGAGGCTTTGAGCAACCTGGTCTAGTGGAAGGTGTCCCTGCTGATGGCAGGAGGGTTGGAACTGGATGAGCTTTAAGGTCCCTTCCAGCCCAAACCAGTCTGGGATTCTATGGGCTGTTGGTTTTAAAGCCATGTTCCACTCGCATAAAGTCACAATAAATCTGCAGGGCTATCAGAGCAATTGAAAAAGTGAACCTCACAGGGTAGCAAATTTGGTAGCTGTTCCATCTGGCTGGCAGATTGAACGAAGCTGAGCTGCACTTGTTATTTCAGGAGGGACTCGGAGCAAGGTCAGCCATTAAGACCAAGCTCTGGAGCTGCTTTCCCCCCGCAGCACGGAGGAACTGGTTTACTAGAAGACACTGTATAAATATTTTGCTGAGCTGCAAAAGGAGGAAGCTTCCCCAGCCCTGGGCTGACATGTGTCATGATGAGTTCCCAGGCACAATGCTCAATGAACGCTATTATACCAAAGGGTGTTTATTTCACATTGCAAAGCAGTTGCCAGAACACACAATCACCCGTCTTACCCCACGGCCCTGCAGGCTGCCACGCAGAAACTCCTCACCCAAAGAGAATGAGATGATTATGTTGGGATTAACTCTTTGGCAACAGCAGTGGGACTTCCCCCAGGCCCTGTATCGCTTAAACCCTGGACCAAACAGCACTGGGGGCACAAACTTTACTATCGACACCCTGCCACATCCCAGTGAGCTAATTAAAACTCTGAATTTCAGCATAGACAGGTGAGACGGGGGCCTCTGCTCACTTCGTCACTGGTTTCATTATCTCACCAGCGTTGATGTTCTGCAAGTGATCTCGTTCCCTCCACCACGAAGGAACGCAAGGAACAAACTTATCTGAAAGGGTTGCACTGTAGTGCTGGGCAGATCTAATCAACAGTTGACTGGTTTTTATTTCCCTGGGGTATTTCATTATTTCATTTTCACCCCGATTGTCATTTTCTTAATGAAGACAAATGAAGGAAACACCAGGTTAAAAAGCCTCTATCCTTGTGAGTAAAAACAATACGCCCTTGCTCAGCCTCAGCCGAGGTCCTGCACTGCACACTGCTGCCTTGAGAACAACTCTGGTTTTCTTTAACCATGTTTGCACTGTGGTGACTGCTGTCTTTGAGGCAGTCATTCCTGAAATGCATGGTAAATAAGATCAGAATTAGGACTAATTAGACCCTTTGGTCCTATCCCTGCTGCCAATTCACAACTTAATGAATTTATTGAGCAGCAGGTTTTATCCCAATATCCCAAGTCTGACACCAGTGAATCCTAGACAGCCTCAGAAGAATAGAAATGCATCATGTCTGTATTACAGCTGAATACAGGATCCTGGAGAAGCGCTGCAGGACAAACTGATATCAACTGAGTCCAGAAGTCTTGGTTTGCCTCCTTTTACCATGATAAGCTTTTCTTTTTCCATTCTAAAGAACCGTGATGTAAGAAAGCAATGATATTTTCTTCCCACTTCCTGTGCAGCAATCTTTCCCTTGAATTATGTGGTGGAGCCTCATCACTTCTTCATAGAATCATAGAATGGTTTGGGTTGGAAGGGATCTTAAAGCTCCTCCAGTTCCAACCCCCCTGCCAGCAGCAGGGACACCTTCCACTGGACCAGGTTGCTCAAAGTCTCATCCAGCCTGGCCTTAAACACTTCCAGGGAGGGGGCATCCACAACTTCCTTGGGCAACCTGGGCCAGTGTTTGACCACCCTCACAGTGAAGAACTTCTTCTTCCAGGAAGGTAAGAGGATCATTGTCTACTTCACTGCAGCTTGCAGCAGGTTAATACCACCATACAAAGCTCTAGGGAGCAAGAGGTCTGGAGGGTGCTGTCAAGCTCTGAATGGCATATTCATATGAGAAGGAGAGGAGGTGGAAGATGACAGACTAGCATCCAGTCCTCTGACACTGAGAGGGCTTTGACCTCAAAGAGAACAGGATTAGGCCGTGGGTTATGTACATCATCATACAACCTTTCATTTCTGTGATCTGCTTTCTTGTTTAGCAGTAAGTCATGCCCATCTCCACATGGCCAGGAGTTTTTGGCCATCTGTGGCACACAAGGATACCAGTAAAGTCACCACTTTAAGCAATAACTCTCCAGCATGTCTCCCCATGAAGTATTAACTTTCTGCAATACATTTGCACCACAGCAGAGGAGAGGTCAGGAGAACCTCTGTCAGAAGGAGGAGAAAGTCAACTTCTGTGGGACAGGCTCTTTTCTTGTGCACACCAAGTCTGGTACAATGTCACCCTGAAACACAACTGGGCATCTCAGGTGCAAACAAGTCTTCTTCAACTTGTGTTTCCCTTTGCTGAGGTGCACTAGTGAGAGGACAGAACACTCTGGCTGGTTCTTGCAAGAAGAAGGAACCAAGTACAACCTGTCTTCTAACAGAGCCTAGAGAGGTGTCTCATTAGTGCTGGACACATTGCTGGCAGCAGGAGCACAAGCTTTCTGGGTTGAGTATCAGCAACCTTACACCTTCCATGATCCCTGATCAACAATGTGTGCATCCATGTGAGCACCTTACAGGAATCATAGAATAGTTTGTGTTGGAAGGGACCTTTAAAGGTCATCTAGTCCAACCCCCAAGGAAGCAGCACTTTCTCTTTTGTTCCCCAAAGCTGTCAGGTCCACGGTCACAATCCCATGGCCAATGGGTCACCTACTGCCTATAAGAGCTGTTGGCATGGACTGTGACCTGAAACAGCTGAGCCTACTGCTGCTCTGCTCCAAACCTTCGGGAAGAGCAAATGATGCCATTGCCTTGATCATGGCAATTATTTGTCCAGTATGGCTGTCCCAAAGCTGGTAAACTGGAGATCCTACAAGGACAGGCTGAGAGAGTTGGGGTTGTTCAACCAGGAGAAGAGAAGACTCTGGGGAGACCTTATTGTGGCCTACTTAAAAGGGGGGCTATGAGAAAGACAGGGACAAACATTTCAGCAGGGCCTGTTGTGATAGGACAAAGGGAAATGGTTTTAAACTAAAAGAGGGGAGATTCAGACTGGATAGAAGGAAGATATTTTTTACAATGAGGGTGGTGAGACACTGGTAGAAGTTGCCCAGAGAGGTGGTAGAAGCCCCATCCCTGGAAACACTCAAGGTCAGGCTGGACAGGATTCTGAGCAACCTGATCTAGTTGAAGATGTGCCTGATCCGGGCAGGTGGGGTTGGACAAGATGACTTTTAAAGGTCCCTTCCAAGCAAACTATTCTGTGATTCAATGATCACAGTTCTCAAGTTATTTGGCCTTTCAAAGACAACAACTTGCCACTCTCATGGACACACAAGAACCGCTGTTACTGTCATTTGAATAATCTGCTTGGGGAACTTGAACCATTTCTGCTCCTTCAATTCTTTTGGTCCTTTCTCCTTACATTGCGCTCATCCCTACATCATCTGTAAGTGTGCACTAACTCCAGGAGATGACATATATCAGCATTGGACAAGAGGCCAAAGTTTTTCTTTGTGAGCTGCCCACACGGTTGGCTGGGCAAGTGGAGGCCATGAAGCAGTTCAGCAGAGAAGACTTCCTGTTCTTAACACTAAAAACAATGAACCTGTTTCATGTGCCAGGAGATACAGCAAGGAAGATGTTCCTTCCAAGACGTTGAGATGTTGGTGACAGTCTGGGAAGGCAGAGTCATCTTCTGCTCTCTAGACACTTCTGCAATGCCTACCTCCACCTCACCCAATATCTCTGGCTCTTATACCTCTTCCCCGTAACTCTGAGCACATCCAACAAGTTTTAAATCTCCACCCTCTTGCCCTGAGGAACCATCCACCTCTTTCCCCATTACTTCCCTTAGCCATTATTTCTCATTGGATGTGACAATGCCATCAACTCCCCAAAGCACTGTGGGACATTGTCCATATACAGAATACGTTGTATTAACTACCAGACACCTCCAGAAGAAAGAGTTTGTCCACTGTTTAATGCAACACTTCAGCCTTGGGGGAAACACCAGCAAGAGTAGACGTAACTGAAAAAGTCCTCACGGCCACGTAGACCTCCACGTACAATCAACAACTCACCTACATTGTTTCACCCCAGGGTAAAACTAGTAAAGCTCATCCTCTTTCTATGAATCATCTTAAGAAAACATCTCCAATTAAAATAGAAAACATTGCTACCACAATTTATTTTTAGAAGCAGCTTAAAATAGAGTGTGTGTTACCTTGTTAAAAAGCATCACCTCTCTGTTTTGGGAGAGGATGACATAAGAGCAGCGATACACACCCTTGTGCAGAGAGGCACTTCACACCCTGCACCAGGACTTCTGCACACCACCAAGCTGGGAGGAAACAATGAAAAAAAAAGGAGAGGAGGAAGTCCAAAATTGGTCTTAACACCTCACTGCCGATGTAATAGAATGCCAGAGCTTAGAGAGAGGATGAGGCAAGAAGATTTTGGAAATAACAGTGTGTTTCCCACTAAAAAGTGAAAAGATATACCTGTTTTGGGAAGAGATTTGGTTTCTGATAACCAACACTGAAATGGGCTCTGATGCAATGTCAACTCTTGATTTGAAACACTGTTGCTGCTGTGAAACTAGGTCTCAAGGAAAAGACTGGAGGATATATCCTGATCTGGCACCTCCAGTAAACCCTTCTGCACCAGTAAAGTGATGGAAAGGGAATGAAAAACAGCCCTTGGCAGCAGCATGCATCCCTGCAGACATGCACCTCCAGCACCGACACTGGGGTGCTCTGTCCCCAAAACAGGCTCCATGTCCTGCCACAAGGACTCAAGAAGGCATCACATCCTCAAGTGTCCCCCACAACCACTACAGATAATAAAATCTCTGCCAAGAGCAAATACTTTTCCATAGGCCACGCTGTGTCCACTCTGTACCTCCTTGTGCTCTTCACCCTTTCGTGAAAGCACATGGGAAAATTTGGCAGTGAAGACACTGTTGAATTCTAGCAAGATCAAACCTGAAGCACACAACTCAAAACCACCACAGGCTCATGGCACCATGAAACCAAGTAAGAGAAGAAAAGCTGAACTAAAACAAGAAGAAAAACAGTAGCTGCATGAGGTTTGAAAGTGATGAGGAAGAGACTCTGCAGAGAAGCCTCTGTCAGTGCCCGTGGCTGGTGCTCTTGGATCTTTTGGTGACACCAAACCTTCCCATTTAACTGATGAAGATGTAGAGTAACAATCATAGCATCCACACAGCGATTTTCACAGGGAAAATCTTCTGGGCATTTCAGATTGGTAAAACTCAAAGCCATCTTAATATTTTGATTGAAGCTTTCCAAGGAAGCTCACTTTTGAGCGGTGAAATAAATATGAGATGAGAATAGAGGGATGAATCTGATGGAAAATTACCATTTGACAGATACTCTTCTGCCACCTTCGCTATAGGCGGATGCATATGGGCAAGCACAGATGCAATGCCATACAGCTTTGTTTTGTGAAAAATCTGAACAGCTTTTCAGAAACGGAAAACAGTCAGAGGAAGAAATAGTAAAAAAAAAAAAAAAAAAAAAAAAGTGATGGGAAAAGTCAGTGGCATATGCAAGTGAGAAAAGATACGGGTTTTGGTGAGACACACAAGTGGAAAATTACAGGAGGTTTGCTCCAGAGGGAAAAAGCCACGTGTAGAACGGGGCAAGGAGGCTCTGCAGACAGGGGGTTTGGCCATACCAGAAGATGGAGAAGAGCTAGGCTGCTGCCAGAGGGGAGATTTGATAAAATTTTCAAAAAAGAAGTTTTAAGAAGAGAAGAAACGTGATTGAATTGTATTAAATCACTTCAAGGTTTCTTCATTTGAAATGCAAAGGGCCTCAAAAAAATCCCTGCAAGATACCAAGTATTCTAAGTTAAATTCCTTCAACATTCAGGACTATGTCAAACATGTCCTATGCTCTCTTCTAAGCATCCCTGTGACTCAGTCTGATACATCCGCTTTTCAAATATCAGATGTTGCATTTGGGTGCTAAATTTGTATTTAGAATCTTGATTTTAAGAAGTACTGAGCACTCACAGTTCACACTAGAAACAACAGGTACATAGCAGCAGGGGTATGCTAATACATCAGCTATAGGGGTAGCTGGGTCACCTACAGATGGGCAATATGGGAAAGGTGACAGGAGAGGGATTGACCGACAATGAAAATGTAAGAGGAGATGGAGAACTAATGGATGACTCTCAATGCTGGATGAAATAGAATTCTTTCTAAAAGCCCAACCAGCCAGAGATTTATACATTGTACTATGTGAAACAAGTCAAAAATATTACTAAAAACTCATAAAGGATTTCAATAAAATTCTTCAGATGTGTTGGTTTTATTTCACACAAATAAAAGCCAGACAGATAAATCAATCCTAATTAATCTGATTAGGATTATTGCAGCGGTAAGAATCATCTACTCTTCCCGTAAGCTTTTTTGCCCCTCTCTCCAAAAAGAATTCCTTTTGTGTACCTGCTTTTAACACCACCATACTAAAAAGCACATCCAAATATTATTCCATTATGGTCAGGAGAGATTTCATCCACTCAGTGAAGTGCAATGAATAAATACAAAATAATTCATATTATGTGCTCTCTCCAGAGATATTGAAGTTTTTTTCCTCCAGAGTAAATCAGTTTTATGCAGTTAGAGACCTTGAGAATATCAAATTGCAAGCCTTTGTTCACAGAATTTAATTTCTTCTTAAGTTCTTGTAACTTGGAGAAAGACATACAGGTCACAGAGGAGGGGACTAGAAATCAGAGTTTCTCATCCAGGTTCACTCTATGAGCCTAATGCAATATTGGCCTCCTGTGCCTCAGTTTCTCTCTTTGCAACATGGGAATAGTATTTCTGACCCTATGATACAGGTACTGGATATTCTAATTCTCTATCACATCTCTGAAATCTGAGGTGAAAAGCAAGTAGAACTTATTTTTTCCAGTTTAAACTCCCAGAAATTATTTTTTCCTGTTTAAACTTCCAGAAATTTCCAGAAACAGATGTCACAGAGGAGACGAGGTTTGCAATCGAGAGCTATTCTGACAAACACATCTACATTTCGTTGCAGGTAATGACAAAACCCAACTTTATACTCCTCCTGAGAGAGAAGCACGAAACTAGTTCTCGTCTGAGTTCATTTGTGACTGATCACCTCCAGGGTCCATCCACCGGGTTTGTTTTTATTTCTTATTTGTTAAACACCAACAGTTACAGGGACACAAACACTGGCTGCCCACTATATTTTTGGTCTCCGCAGGCAGCATCTGGCTCTGCCCCTTTGCGTTATAAATATCAGCTTGGTCTGTAAAGCTTCATTTATCAGGCCCCAAGGAAATGCATAAATCCTGGAATACCACACCCTGCACCATCTCCACCAAAATGAACCTGTGTGACAGTCCATCCATACAGAAACACAGTGTTTAAGCCAGAGGGCAAAACTCCAAGCTAAGGACATAGACCATCGACTTGGACATATACCTGCTGCCCAAACCCAGCAGGTCCAACACATCCCCACCATCACCCGCAACTGTCTCCTCAGTTTGTAAGTCATGAAATGAATTGTGTTTGCTTCCCTTCCCTCTGGGTCTCAGCCCCAAACACTCCTTAATAAACAAGTATTTGCTGAGCAAAAGGGCAGCTACAAGGTGTGAATGGACGGTGAGTGTTCTCAGTGAGAATGAGGAAAAAAGAAAACTGCAACAAATCACAGAATGTCAGGGATTGGAAAGGAC
>NW_010303172.1:0-20313 GCF_000700745.2 Antrostomus carolinensis
CATCCAGAGGGACCTTGACAGGCTTGAGAGGTGGGCCTGTGCTAACCTCATGAAGTTCAACAAGGCCAAATGCAAGGTCCTGCACCTGGTTCAGGGCAACCCCAGGCACAAATACAGGCTGGGTAATGAATGGTTTGAGACCAGCTCTGAAGAGAAGGACTTGGGAGTGGTGGTAGAAGAGAAGCTGAACATGAGCCAACAATGTGCGCTTGCAGCCCAGAAGGCCAACCATATCCTGGGCTGCATCAAGAGAAGCGTGGCCAGCAGGTCGAGGGAGGTGATTCTGCCCCTCTACTCTGCTCTTGTAAGGCCCCACCTGGAGTACTGTCTCCAGTTCTGGAGCCCCGATCACAAGAGAGACCTGGAGCAGCTGGTACAAGTCCAGAGGAGGGCCACGAGGATGATCCAAGGGCTGGAGCACCTCTCCTATGAAGACAGGCTGAGAGAGTTGGGGCTGTTCAGCCTGGAAAAGAGAAGGCTCCATGGAGATCTTATAGCGGCCTTCCAGTACCTGAAGGGGGCCTACAAGAAAGCTGGGGAGGGGCTTTTCCTAAGGGCAGTTAATAACAAAACAAGGGGAAATGGCTTTAAGCTGAAAGAAGGTAGGTTTAGATTAGATATTAGGAAGAAATTATTTGCTGTGAGGGTGGTCAGACACTGGAACAGGTTGCCCAAGGAAGTTGTGGATGCCCCCTTCCTGGAAGTGTTTAAGGCCAGGCTGGATGAGACTTTGAGCAACCTGGTCTAGTGGAAAGTGTCCCTGCTCATGGTAGGATGATCTTTAAGGTCCCTTCCAATCCTAACCATTCTATGATTCTATGTGAGGTCATGCAAAGCAGTTTTTACATATTAATCAGTATAGACCTTTGGTGAAGCTGCAGAAAACACACGTAGAGCCAAAGGGCTTGCTTAAATGTCATTTGGGATTCTGAGATTGTTCTTTTCACAAGCCCTGAACTGTGAGTGGACTTTAGTGGATTGCTAAGGAAAAAGATACTGATAATGAATATTTCACATCAGACCATGAGAACTTTTGTAGTGAAATACCATTACCAGAAATAGGTTAATGTAAATTATTTGTCATTCATGTATTTAGATATGTTGCTCCTTTTTTTTCCTGTCTGAGTGTTATTATTTTTCACTTTGCCTTATTAATATTCTTTATTATATGCTCTATATAGGTTTATGAGTAATTAATTACTACTCTTTAATAGTCCCAGGGAAGGAATTTTGGGTGAGGGGCTAGAACTAATGATAATTGACTAGGTGGTTATGACTGCATAAGGATCTATGTCTTAAGCTCAACTTTTAAATAGATGACTGCATAGGCAAATCACATAATGGTCAGCACTAGCTAATAAAGAAAGCAACCCTTTGCTGCCCTTCCTACATTGTCTCTTCCCATTTGTTCTCATTATCTGTTGCATTCTATCAAAGCTACTTCAAGTTAATCATGTTAATAATCTCGTTCATATTTAAACTTTTAAAATCCAAGCCATCTACAAAATAAAAACAACACTTTCTAAAAGGTCACCAGGTGAAAAACTTGTGACGTGCAGGCAGAAAATAGAAGCATTTTCTGCAGTGTAATCTCAGCCAGCACATGTAATCCTTTCCCCTACTCCTCTCCCATAATTCACAAGTAAAATAAAGCCCTTTTTCTAGACTGACCCTTTACCTTCACTAAGTACAGTGAGTGAGAGCAGAAAGGAAATTAATCTGGACAAATGTATATCTCTGTAACAGACCTTTACATCTAATCTAATTATCTGCATTCCTCCTAAATAGAAAGGAACAGATGTTTCCAGGGGCAGTTCCACTAATCCCAGAACAGAAGTCTAACATACATCAAATTAATCATCCTTAGTAAGTTTCTGTTCCTCCATTGCTTGTAGTGGGACTCCGTAAGACTCACTATAGATCTATATACTGTAGATGCTGGAGACTGGGTAGTTGAATCCCTTTCTGAATATTTATAATTGCTTCTGTTGAAGTCAGTGGTAAAACATGCACTGATGTCAGAAAAGGAGAAGGTCATTTTGATGACAGTTTTTGAATAATCTGTTGCTTATAGATATTTCACTGATAAAATGGTAACTGATTACACTATGGCGGTTGAGGAAGTTTCTCTGTACTGACATACTTTCTCCCTCTTGTCAGCTCTTCCTGCAATGGGAAGTCTGTTCTGCAAAGCCTGCTCATCAGGAATAAAGAGACTACTATCTGAGTTTACTGTAAAACAAAATCTTAGGCAAACTGCCAAGGGTTCTATAAGAAAGAGATCTATTTTGGATCTGTAAATTTTGAAAGGGAGGTAGAGAGGAGTTCTGGACAGGAAAGCTTGCTTTATAACATAGATTTACTATCTAGGTATTGACAGAACATATTTCATTTTTAATAGAGAATATGTGACAAAATCATCTGTTGTCCACAGAATCACATATCCTACTTGGGCTATATTTATTGTGGAATTTTTCTTCACATCTTTCATTAAAATATCTTCAAAGAAAATATGATTTTTCATTTTAATGGCACTTTTACCATTGACTTCAGTGGTAGCATAATCACTTTTATGGTTAAAAAAAAAAAAAGTCGGAACTACTTATTCTATGTGTATATCTCTCAAAATATTCCCAAAAGAAACACAAACATCAACAACAACAAAACATTCTAAAGCAAAAAGTTCCATTGCTTAATAGAAGCAGTAAGCGGCCTAGTGTAATAGTTTCACTGGGCTAGCCCTTGGCTAGCAGCCAACCCAGCCGTTCACCCACTTCCCCCTCCTTCCCCCCCCCCCCCGATAGGGGAGAGGACTGGGGGCAAGGATTGGGAGGCTTGTAGATTGAGATAAAAACAATTTGATAATAGAAATAAAAGAAAACTTAAAACTAAAACAAACCCTAAACAACTAATATTAAAATAGTAGTGATAATGATAGCACTAATAAGATATGCAAATGAGTGGTAATCCAGTGCAACTGCTTACCACCCACTGATAAGCCTGGTCCGTTCCCAGATAATGATCCCGGAGGAGCAACAATCCCAAACTGAAACTGTGATCAAGAAGAGCAAGAGCCCAAGAGAAAACCCATGCAAATCCACCCCCCCTTTCCAGTCAGCCTCAGATAATATACTGACATGACATGATATGATATGGAATATTTCATTGGCATATCCAAATTCCAGTTTTGAGTTTTGCTATTTGCTGCACTTCTCCCTCCCAGTCCTAATGCAGCTGTGAAGCAGCCAAACACGATGGCCTTGAGCTCCAGCAGTAACTAATAACATTAGTACTGTTATCAACGATGTTCTCAAAGCAAGTCTGAACTGAAACCAAAACACAGATCTTCTAACTACGGAGAAGAAAATTAACTCTATCCTAGCAAAACCAGGACACCTAGGAATCAACTAATATCCAAAGTTAGCTCAGATCTGTCACACCTATTTACAAGCCTGGGTGTCAGATTGAACATTTGAAACAGTTTTCCTTGGTACTGAGCAGCCACTCTTGCCACAAAGGTCATCTGAAGTGGCTCTCAATCAAGATGAATGACATTGTATGAGGAATCTTCGGAGTATCTGCTGAATGCTGTTGTTTGATGTTGGCTAGTATAGAGAAGACTCATGCATTGCTGAATTTGTAATTTTGTTACAAGTTGTAATTGCTCTGAGACAAGAGCTCTCTCATTATAAATATTAACAATGATTAAACTAAGTCCAGACAAGCAGAAGTTATTATTAATGAAGGATGAATTATATAATCACGTTTTTCAACAAAAAGATAACATTTTCTATTATGGAGATATTATAAGTAAATATACAGAGTTTAGCACAGTACTAATTGCATTAGTTTTTATTAATTTCTTCTATAACCAGAAATCTCTCATCTTTCAGAACATCTGGAAAGAAATGCACCTATGAAGGTAGATACACCCTTAAAACTCCTTGACTATATGAACTGACTGCCTTCTGCATATATTAGGCTGTTCTAATTTATGCAGTTCTATACATGAATCTGTTACTCAAAATATTATTTCGTCTTAATTATTGACTATATCAAAATATTTAAGACCAAAGTTTAAAGCAGTGTATTATTCCAAAGCTGTAAAACTATAACCATCATTTTGCTTTTATGGCTATAAATTGTTCCAAAATATAAGTCAAACTTTCAATAGTGTTTGCAAAAGGATAATAGTCTTCCCAAGATAAAAACTGCTGAAAAATCTTCTCTTTCTGTAACACAGTTTATTACTATGGTAACTCACAGGAATAATTTTGCAAAATCTATCACTAGAGTTGTACTCCTTACTTTAAAAACAAACAAAAGCAAAAACAACCTCCACACACACCTCAATATGTTCTAATTTACATGTGAAAGAACTAGATAGGTCCAAACCAGGAAGTAATTCAGTGAAATAACACAGTACTAGTAAATTGAAACCTTTACAGCTCAGGCCCTATGTGCCTTGTGGGCTTTAATTCAGACTAGATATAAAGTGGTCTCCTGAGAGAAATGTCCCCATCATGCAAGTGGGTTGAGACTACTTTGTGTGCATCAATTGGTGTGTGAACCAAACCAACAAACAAGGAATGTAGGCTTCTGTGCTTTCCTTTCCTAAATAGGCTAATGCTCAGAACCAAAATAAGAGCGTAAATATAGAGTATGGATGACTCCTTTCTTTTATGAAAGAACACTCCTTATGTGAGGGAATGCTATTATTTTTGTGATAAGCAATGCTATTCTATTACATTCAAAGAAAAATATTTACTTGTGGTCATATTTTAATAATTGCATTAAAGGAATATTATGGTTGCAAAGTGAAAAATGAAAAAGAAAAGCAGGTTTTGCTATTTTGAATCTTCACATTTTAATAATGTTTTTTTTCTAGTTTCCATGCTGCTAAATGAGCTAGGACCATTTCTTAACGGTCCTATAAAGCATTGACAGATAACATCAATATAGTATTATCTGTTGCTTTCACAGGAAATATATTTGAAGACATGAAAACAGAGACAATTTGAATAATATTTGAAAGAGAGAAAATAGATTTTGTTCCAGGATTTGGTGACAGGTACTGATAGACACCTCCATTTCATTTAGAGATCTAGGTTCCTTCATATCAAGCATAGGAAAACAAGCATTTTAATGGTGAAATTGCTTTTGTTAAAATCTAGATGTCAAAAAAACCCACCCCAAAACACAAAAAACCCAGAAAAATTGCACCCTGGCAGTCCTGCAAGTTCTTCTCAGATCACTACAGTTGTAGATGTCTTCAAGATAGACACGTAACACTTATGCTTTTTATGCTCTATGCCTTTGTCAGTCTGCATGTCAAGTTGATATAATACACATTTTTAAACTTAGAGAGGTTTTTTTACTCAGACATTTTCATTCTGTCAGAGCATTTTTCTGGCATAGTGTTTTCTGTATCATCTTTATGTAAATCAGCACTGGAAGGCAGAACATTTAACAGTGGTGACACATTTAGCTATTAAAAATTAATCTCTCTGATGTTAAGGAGAGAGGAGGAGTGAGTTTCTTGATTAAGGTCTTCTGGTCAGCTCAGAAATGTCAACTATTTTTAAAATAATTTTTCTCCTCTTCTCCCAGAAGTGGAGGAATGTGAATACAAAATCATAGTAAAAAAATTTCTACTTAGAGTCATTTGTACATTAAGAAAGATAAAACCTGACACTTTAATCCCAATTATAAGGATATTCATATTCATAAACTATTTTTTACACTGCTCAAACTAATTTGTTCATTTACTTCTTTAGTTTTCCTCCTGGTAGGACTCTGCTTCAGCCCTTAGAAAACTAAAATTTGTGGAGAAAGCCATTCTTTACCTATTACTCTTCAGTTTAGAAATGGAGGTGGTTTTGAAGCTTGCTACACTTTTTTAAAGAAACAAAAAAGTCCTGATGAATGCTCAGACAAAAAAGGAGAGGAGGTCTAAGTAGGCATTTCCTTCTCCATCCAGCAGCCAAGATTTCTTAAGTAACCTGAAAGGAAGTTAGACCCTGCCCTTCTAGATTACTCTTCATATATTCAAGAAGGGGAGTCCTTATCTGAGAGCTCATGTCAAAATCAAAAAAAGGGAAAAATTGAAAACATAATAAGCACCAGATAACAATGAATTCTTAATTGTTTCTGAGGCAAATTTGGAAGTACAACAGAAAGAGCCAGACATTGATACTCAGGTCCACTAATATATTAGTACCAGGCTGCATAGTTTAAAGTGATCATCCACACAGCACAGACTCAGCCCTCACAATGTCCTCCTCTTCCATGTCCATGATGGCTCAGACTCAGCCAAAGCTCCATATCTCCTTCAAGCACCAAGAGGAGGTAACAGAGCCTGGATTGTTAGCTGACTTCTACCCCTAGAGAACAAGAATTACCATGCAATCATCTATCCTATTAGATAGTTAGACATGCCTAGCTTGGTTTTACACAGTAGCAAACAGTTCTAACTCCTAAAGTAGTGCCATTTAGGAGTTAGACCCAGGAAACTTCCAAATAGGCAGTTTGGATGTGGTTACTTCATCTTGAGCAAATGCAGACCACTCTGTCACAGGCTTAACTCCAGAAGAGAGACCTTGGTACATTGAACCTCCTGATACAGGTGCAACTAATAAATCCAAGCCCTGAGAATCCAATCAGATTCATGCTTGTGTGAGGGAAAAAATCCACAGGGCATTCTTTTAAATATGTTCAGCATTTAAAGTAATCAATGTAAGATTAGTGGATCAGAAAGCAAAGGTGTTTGCTAAGCAGGAGAAAAGACCAGTATAAGGATTCCTGTTTATATATTTTGTAGAATTATTTACTTTTTTTAAAATTAATTACTTCAGTGACCACTCATCTGCTTGTAGAAAAACAACCCACTGTAGCACAGACTTGAAGCTTGCTAAGGACTAATAATCTTCTTTTTTACTTTCTTTATTTCTGTGGACACATAATGACGTTATAAAGATACTGTTCTTAACTTTAAGATCCAAACAACATGACCTGTGTTTAGCTTCCTTGCCTTCTTCTAAGTAGTTCTGCCGCAGGGTATAATCTGAAGAGCACTTTGTGTGCAATCATTCCTAATGGACTTCTGACTACATTTACAGAGTCTATGCTCTTGAACTCCAGAAAGTGTCCTAAATGTTTTCCGTCCACAAAAAAAGTCTCTAGTTCACTTAGACCTCAGCTTAATGCTTGAACTCTGGCCCTCTGAGAATATTTGGTTGGTATGTAACACTGCATGGATGTTAAAATTATCTACAATTTTGGACCTGAGCAAGAATATTTTCTGGTTATGTTGCACTCATATGAGTCATTTTATAGACAGTACATTAAAATCCTTGCAAATAGCAATCTACTCTGTATCTTTCACCTTTTTTTCCCTTTTATACTTCTTAGCTCCCCTGGTGCAAATAATTTCCGTCTTCCTTCTCATACCCAAAGCCTGGAACTCCACAGGCAGAAGGAAAGTGTTAACAAATGACAGTGTCACTAGAGGATCTCATGTATTTCCTGGGCGAAGCTCTCTAAATTACTTATTTCCAAACATATATTTCTGTTCTTGCAGGACACACTCTGGCTTTGGGAAAGGGCTGTGGAGATAACCTTTTGCCCCCTGAAATTATCCTCCCACCTGTGCAGACACACACACACACATATTCAGTTAATCATTGCAGATCATTGGTTCAGTGCCCTACAGTGATCACCACTGTGTCTGTTTGTGTGTGTGGATAATTTCAATGTGACTCCAGACATGCTACTCTCAGGTATATTTAGATCCATCAAAGCATGGTAAGCACAGCTCAGTAGGTAATAGTTCAGCAGTTCACCTGTCCTCCCCTTGAATCACGGAGCTGCTCTGGCTTGTGACGCTGACCATCCCAGCAGACAGTTTCTTGAGACAAGCCTAAACATTGCTTCTTAGCTGCTGCCCCGCTTCCCCTCAGGCCCTCGCCAGAGACTCAATCATCCCTGTGTAGAGTAAGCAAGCAGGGCAGGGGGGAAATGATGGAAAAGCATTTAATGAGAAATAATGAAAAACTCTCTGTCTCTGGGCTTCACTCTTGAGCTAGAAAGTCTGGTGTGCAGCATGGACAGGGCTACAAGCCTGGGGAGGGTAGTCCCCAGGCCAGCCTTGACAGAGGGCAATCACATCTCTGGGCTCCATTCTTGAGCTAGAAAGTCTGGTGTGCAGGATGGACAGGGCTACAAGCCTGGGGAGGGTAATCCCCAGGCCAGCCTTGACAGAGGGCAATCACATCAATGGAGACAGGTCAGTAAGTGACACATATCAGTTTACTGCCATGGGAAAGATCCAGGCAACACGATACTGCACAGGTTCCTCACTGCTGTTGTGAAGGACAGCATGTAGACCTTGCCACAGGCTGTTGGCTCCCTTACCTGACTCAGTGGGGGTTCACCAGTGCTGGGAAGAGCCATGTGCCTTCCCTGCTCCAGTGTGTGGGCATCTCTGCTCTCTCAGACCTTACATTTAATTTATCAACAGCACAAAATGATCATCGCCAACAAAGATCTGAAATCAAAAGTGCTTTGTCCTCAGTAAGTCAGACTCTCTTTGCTGTGACTTTAACATCCCAAATATTTAATTTTAATTTTAATGAAGTTGCTTTGTTTGATAAAGGTCAGTGCTGTCATCAAAGGAAAATGCTGAAGTTCAAAGTAGCTTGTTTGCCCAAAAGATTGAACTTTTGAATTGATGATATATATTAGCACTTAGCATTCACAGTAAATAAACTCTAAAATGAAATTCACTAATCTCCCCTGTTTATTTGAGTTCTGAAACCAATCATGGAGGCTTTCAGAAAAATGTCTGTGAGGGTTAGTTGATTGGAAGTATGTATCACCGATGGTTTATTTCATCATAAATATTACAGCTTAAGGTTCTGTATCATTCTAAATTGCTAGGAGCAATTTATAATTGTTTATAATTTCTATATTTGTAACTTTCTGAGTAAGAGTTTTTATTAAATAGTTACTATAGAAGATTATATCTACAAGTCATAAAGTAACTGTTCCTGGCTTAAGTTTCATAGGAATAAATGCAGCAGATCCCTCATACCTATCCTGTAATTTCTGAAAGCTTCATCCACATGGTCAGATGGCTGACTGTAGCTCTGTCTTAATCTCAGAGAATTTCTGCTCTCACTGTTTACAAGGATGTTCCTCATGAAAGATGAGACTCAAAATCTCTGTGTACCCACTTCCATGTTAGTAGGAGTTGTCAGTGAAGAATGTAATGCAGGGTATGAAGTAAAATTTAGAATGTTAAAACAACATAAAAATCTTTTTAGCACCCATCCAAGCCATTAACACAGCAAGCAAAATTCACTCAAGCCACAGAAAGAAACTACAGTGAGAGGGTGAGTGAAATGTAAATTGGATTAAAATTCTTTATAGAAAATGGGTGGCTATTTATCTGGTTACTTACAGAGGTCGTGAGAGAAAAAGAGCATTAGATGTTACACATCCATTAGAAATTATTAAATTTTATGTTTCCCCTATAATGAAGTCAGTAACTTAGAATCATAGAATGGTTTTGGTTAGAAAAGACCTTTAAGATCAATGAGTCCAAATCTAAACCTAACACTGACAAGTCCACTACTAAACCATGTCCCTAAGCATCACATCCACATGTCTTTTAAATACTTCCAGGGATGGTGACTGCCTGGACAGCCTGTTCCAATACTTGACAACTCTTTCAGTGAAGAAATTTTTCCTTATACCCAATCTAAACCTCCCCTGGCACAACCTAAGGCCATTCTCATTACTCAGGAGAAGAGACTCAAGACACCCACCTCTCTACAACCTCCTTTCAGGTAGTTGTAGAGAGCAATAAGGTCTCCCCTCAGCCTCCTTTTCTCCAGGCTAAACAACCCCAGTTCCCTCAGCTGCTTCTCATAAGATTCGTGCTCCAGACCCTTAACCAGATTCATTGCCCTTCTTTGGACACATTCCAGCACCTCAGTGTCTTTCTTGTAGTGAAGGGCCCAAAACTGAACACAGTACTCAAGGTGTGGTCTCACCAGTGCTGAGTACAGAGAAAGGATCATTTCCCTACTCCTGCTGGCCACACTATTTCTAATACAAGCCAGGATGCTTGTATCAGAAACTGGGTACACTGCTGGCTTAGATTCAGTCAACTATCAACCAACACCCCAAGGTCTTTCTCCACCAGGTAACTTTCCAGCCACTCTACCTCAAGCCTGTAGCATTGCATGGGCTCGTTGCAAACCAAATGCAGGACCCAGCACTCAGCCTTGTTGAAATGCATGCAATTGTCCTTGGCCCATTGATCCAGCCTGTCTAGATCCCTCTGTAAAGCCTTTTTACCCTCAGGTAGATCAACAGTTCCACCCAACTTTGTGTCATCTGCAATCTTACTGAAGGTGCACTCAATCCCCTTATCCAGATAATTGATAAAGATGTTAAACAGAGCTGGTTCCAACACTGAGCCCTGGGGAACACCACTTGTGAGCAGCCACCAACTGGATTTAATTTCATTCACCATCACTCTTTGGGCCCAGCCATCCAGCCAGTTTTCCACCCAGCAAAGAGTATACCCATCCAAGCCATTAGAAGTCAGTTTCTGCAGGAGAATGCTGCAGGAAATGGTGTCAAAGGCTTTACTAAAGTCTAGGTAGACAATATCCACAACCTTTTCTTCATCCACTAAGTGGGTCCCCTTGTAATTGAAGGAGATCATGTTAGTCGAGCAGGACCTGCCTTTCATAAACCCATGGTAGACTGGGCCTGATCGCCTGGTTACCCTGCATGTGATGCGTGATGGTACTCAAGATGATCTTCTCCATAACCTTCTCCAGAACTGAGGTTAGACTGACAGGCATATAAATCCCCCAATCCTCCTTCTGGCCCTCTTTGTAGATGGATGTCAAATTTGTTGACTTCCAGTCAACTGGGAGCTTCCCAGTTAGCCAGGACTGTTGATAAATGATATAAAGGGGCTTGATAAGCACTTCTGCCATCTCCTTCAGTACCCTTGGCTGGATCCCATCTGGATCCATAGACTTGTGTACATCTAAATGTCTAAATGTTGTAGCAGGTCACTATCAATTTTCCCTTGGATTATGGGGGCTTCATTCTGCTCCCTATACCTGTCTTCCAGCTCAGGAGGTTGGGTACCTGAAGAACAACTGGTCTTGCTATTAAAGACTGAGACAAAGAAGGCATTACGCACCTCAGCCTTTTTCTTCTCCTTTGTCACTATATTTCCCCTTGCATCCAATAAAAGATGGAGATTCTCCTTAGCCCTCCGTTTCCTGATAATGTATTTACAGAATCATTTTTTTGTTTTCTTTTACAGCAGTAGCCAGGTTAAGTTTTAGTTGGGTTTTGGCCCTTCTACTTTTCTCTCTGCATTCCCTCATGACATTCTTGTAGTTCTCCTGAGTTGCCTGCCCCTTCTTCCAGAGGTCATAAACTCTTCTTTTTTCCGGATTTCCAGCCAAAGCTCCCTGTTCAGCCAAGCTGGTCTTCTTCCCCGCCGACTCATCTTTTGGCACATGGGAAAGGCCTGCTCCTGCACCCTTAAGATTTCCTTCTTGAGGAATGTCCAGCCTTCCTGGACACCTTTGTCCTTCAGGACAGCCTCCCAAGAGACTTTTGTCAACCAGGGTCCTAGACAGGCCAAAGTCTGCCCTTTGGAAGTCCAGGATAGCATTTCTGCTGACCCCCCTCCTTACTTTTCCAAGAACTGAAAACTAATTTTAAGACTGCTGTGCCCAAGATGGTCTCCAACCATCACGTCACCCACAAGTCCTTCTCTGGTCACAAAAAAACAGGTTCAACCAGGGAGCCTTCCCTAGTTGTCTCCCTTACCAGCTGTGTCAGGAAGTTTTCTTCCAGCACTCCAGGAACCTTCTCTACTCTTTCCTCTCTGCTGTATTGTATTTCCAGCATACATTTGATAAGTTGAAGTCCCCCCCAAAAACAAGGGCTATAGCAATCATGAGACTTCTCTCAGCTGCTTATAGAATATTTTGTCTGCCTCTTCATCCTGGTAGAGTGGTCTATAACAGACTGCTATAATGATATCTGCTTTATTTGACTTCCCCCTGATTCTTATCCATAGACACTCAACCCTATTGTCATCATCATTAAGCTCTTGACAAATCAAAACACTCCCTAACATACAGGACTACCCCACAGCCTTTCCTTCCTTGCCTATCCCTTCTGAAGAGTTTATACCCATCCATTGCAACACTCTAGTTGTGTGCTTGTCTTTGATCAAACCATTACTTGTTTTGTGTTAAGCAAAAAAAACCCCATATGCTTAGTACAGATTCAAGTTGTTGGGAACAAAATTATTTGAGAGGCACCAAAGGGCACAAAATTGAAAAGAAAAAAAAAAAAAAGCATATTCACTAGAAACCATAATCCTGAATATAAGTTGTATCAGAATTTCTCACTTATGATCATTGATATTATCTATGACTATTGGTTAGAACTTGAAGACATTATCTGTGTAACTTGATGTTAAAAATCAATAGACATGAACTTTTAAAAAATAACTAATTGTGAGGCAATTCTGTCAAATATGGCATTATCTGTTTCCAAATCACTGATAGCTGATTCCTTTTTTGTAAGTAAAACCATGGTTCATTCCTAAGAGGGTTTAATGCAAGGGGCTCCATATTATGCACAAAGTCAAGCTAGGTAACCCTATGGGCATCTTCTAGCTTCCCAAACTACTAACTTCCAGTATCCTTCAAAAACCCTGAAACTCTGAGTTTAAAACATCAACCTGTAAATAATCCTCCATTCCCCTTGGTACTTTGTTACAATGGTTTATTACCACTAAAATTAGTGCCTAAAAAATATTTTTTATTATAATTTATCTCTATTCCATATTCCTATAACAGTTTTATCAACATATTATTTTCCTTATAGTATTTAACATTTCTGTTCTCTGAAATAACTTGCATTCTTTAATCAAGTCACTTTTTAATCCTGATAATCTGAATGAATTGAACCCTTTTGATTTCCCTTTTGAGCTCTCTCTCCTTTGACTTTTTGTTTTTGTTTTTTTCAGGGGTTTTTTTTGTGAGCTTTTTAGAAGTACAAACTAACTCTTACACCATTTGTTTCAAAACTTAATGGCAAAGGTTCATAGAAATCTGTTGTTCATGATCCTTAGCGTATTCTATTTTCATTATTGGGGTTTTTTATGATTTATGCTTGTGAGGAGGAAAAAAAAAAAAAAAAAGGGGGGGGATGTGGTATTTTCAATGCCAGAGAAAAAATCTGATAATATGAATAGGAACATCAAATGAACTAGCAAAGCAAAATTAGTTTTCTAGTTTCTAGCCTAAATATGTATTGTTTTGGCATGGGACATACAGGAATTTCTTCTAAAACTGTACCCAATAAGTAGTAGCCATGAGAGATACTTTTTACCCTCACCAAGACCTACAGGTAGGAGACGAGACATTATTCCCTTAACAGTAACATGTCTCATCATAATGCCACTCCAGGCTATACTGTAATCTTTTAAGAGAAAAAGGAGGAAAAGCTAAGTCAGGCTCTTTTTTTCTTATCATATGTGGCTCTTCTACTCTTCCACAACTGAGAACAGATGAAAAATTTGTTTGTGTGAAAAAAATTTGAAAAAGTAAATAAAAGTAAATAAAACAGATGTAGTGCTTTTATTGTAAACCTCCTTTGGTGTTATCTCCACAGTGCTGCACCATTGATCTTGTTTAAAGTTGCATCAAAGAATTTAATCTCTGCACTGAGGACATTTGCCGAGTTTCTTTTCACATGGCAGTTTAGTTACCATCTTAATAAAATAAACAAGTAAAAGAATCCAGGAACATTAGGTTTGCAATGATCAGTGCACTCATCTATCAAATTCAGCATCCTATCGTACAGGATATGTAATGCAAATAGTGAACTTCCCTTGTAGAAGTCACCATTATAAGTGTTCTACAGAGTGAACAACAGTGCTTAGCATACTAGAAATCTTACTGCAATTTGTTCTTTTGAAAGTGACTTTTAAAGACACTCAGATGTGTGTGCATTGAGCCTCAATTTTTTAAAAAGTAATGATTTACAGATATTTGTACCTTAACCATTTTTATAGCTTCACAGGTAATAAAGACAGCAAGCATAGCTGTGATCCATCTAGACTGATTTCTTCTGTAAAACATGTTATGGTTAGTTTCTTGGATTATTTCCCATTTCGAGTACTACATATCCTTCAGAATAATTTCCAAATGGAGGTCAAAAATTGTCACTGAAAGTGATCCCACTAACACTCATGGTAGTTTTTGCAGTGGGTAATTATCCTAATTGCTATGAGAAGCTGTTCTTATTATTCCTTATTGCTCATCTTAATTTATCTAATTTATTTTTCTGTTGGCTCTCATTATAGATTTATTTCTTGTTTCTTGTCAACATGTATTGTACATACAACTCTTTGATAAATTAAATGATCAGAGCTCCTAGAATATTTCACTGTAGAGCCTGTTTTTCTGTATTTTCAGCAAGTACATAGCTCTTCTCCAAAATCTTTCCAGGTAGTCAAAAGATTTCCATATTCATGAATCCCCAAAAAACATGCAGAGTTCCAGAATCAACATTCACATTATTGTTTGCACTTTTTTTTACTTAGTTATGCTTATAATCATCTTCAAGTTTGTGCAACTACCTTGCTTGCATCATAATTAAATATATGCACTTCATAAGATAGCTAGATAGGGAGTGTATGTACATTTCTACATGTTTGTTTGTGAGTACATATCCTACATTATCTATTGATTTATAAAAAGACATAAGGAATTTTACTTAAACTCGGTTTTGCTTCTGTAATCATGATGTTAGTCAGTGCAGACCTTTCAGTCAGCATGTAGTTCTCTGTGATAATTCAGATTTTATTCACCTTTAGTCATTACATATAGATACTTAATGAAACTGTTATTACATTCTCTAATACAATTTGAAAATTTCAAGTAACAAATTTTATAACAACAGCATGATCTAAACCACCCTCATAATTAACTTTGTGGTGGGAAGAAGCAAGAACAGTTTGGTAGCTCTAATAAAGTGAAGCTCCCTGTTGAAAGGTTTCTGTAGCATTATCATTAGCATAAAAAAAACCCAAAAAAAACAACAACCAAAAAACCCCTCCATGGATTCAAATCCTCCATATTTGTAAAACTGTTAATACATGTATTTTTTCCATTTAATCAGTTACTTCAGTGGTAGTATCGTCATTATTCTTCCTGATGTCTCAGCCTTCAGACACAAGGTAACAATAAAGCTGTCCTCAAAGAGCTGATAACAATTTTCCTGGCCAGAAATTTTCGTATCACCTACTTTTGTCTTTTTACATTGAGTTTGGCAGCAGGGGAAATTTATTACAACCTCTGGCTCCTTTAATTAATTTTGTCAACACTCAAAGTTAAAAATATAATTATTTCAACATTCAATCTAGGGAACTATTTAGCCACTTACTACCCTCAGAATTATACCTATAGAAAATTTTCCATTCATGAGAAGATATAATTTCAGAGGAACTATGTTTTTTCACAGCAGTGTGAAATCTGGACTGTGAGGACTGATAAAATATAATGCCATGGGAAAGAAAGACTCACCAACTTATAAACAATAATATTTCTCTGTCTTTCATTCAAAATGTCTCTATTTCTTAACCTTTTTCATACTGAAGAAAGACAAAGCAAGAAATCTCCAGAAATACATAAAAACCATTAGGATACACTTTAGGATACATTGCAATTCTGCCTGTTCATATAGCATGCTAGTGGTATACATATCATGTCATGTCCAGTATTTTAGTGAGGGTCTCTTCCTCTTTTAGCTCACTCTGGCTTTTGCTCAGCCTCTGACTCTTCTGGGATTGTCGTTTTGGTTCAGGATTGTCACTCTTCCAGGGTCACTATCTGGGAACAAGCTGGGCTTAGTTGGCGGGTGATAAGCAATTGCACTGTGAATCAGTCATTTGTATATTTTACTACTATTATTATTATTATTCTTATTATTTTAATATCAGTATTATTTTATTTCATTTCAATTATTAAACTGTTCTTATCTCAACCTACAAGTCTCCTTACCCTTGGCCCCACTTCTCCCCACTATCCCCAGGGGACAGGGGGAGTGGGTGAATGGCTGTGTTTGGCTGCTAGCCAAGTGCTAGCCAATGCTAACCAAGTGCTAGTCAAGTGAAACCACCAGTAAAGCGCAAGTTTGGTTTTCAAACAATTTAAACACATATCATAGCAGTGAACTTCATCATCTCTGTTCCACACAATACTTAATAGTATTTAATCAATAATTCAGTGGATTTTCGATATCTTCTCACAATATACATATAAGCAGTTTTGATAAAATAGGTTATTTGCAATCAACAGCTGCTTGTTGAAGCTTAAAATTAAAATAATACAGGTATTATTTTTACTGTTTTCATTTGGAGTTTTGTCTGTCATAAGATGCTTCACTGAATCCTTTATTGGTGGAACATATAAGACTTTTCTTATCTTGAAGACATAATTTTGCATAATTTCATTTGGTTTAATATATATAATTAATTTATTTCTGTCAAGATTTTTCAGTTAAAAAGCAGTATCTATGGATCCCTCAAATTCTCAACTTCTTTACTGTAGAACAATAATGGAAAAATTTGGTGATTGATTAGCACAGGACAAAATGTTGTAACCAAATATTTATTAATACGGTTGACTCCACAGGATTTAATCATCTTCATCAAACATTGCTCAACTTTTCTAGTCTGTCCAGGCTGTGAATACCTACTGAGATGGCACAGTAGTTTAATTTAGCTAAATGAGCGTGTCTCAGACAATTTCCTCTGAGGGAGGTAAGACTTTGATGGTAAACTCAAAATAATGAATTCCAGCATCCTCATGAGTGTTGCTTTGTTTGTATTTCCTTTCTGAAGCTAAGGTGACCCATCCTTTTTTGCCTTACTTGCAAGAGTTCCCAAATAAATGGTGCCTAGGCAGAGCACATGGTATCTTGATTTACTGTGTATCTAGGCTGAAAAGAGAGTGGGCAAGGTAAGAATTTCTCACTTCTCCTTCAGGACCTAAGATGGATCATTAGAAAAAGGATAGATAAAGTAATTAGTCTCTTAAACTTTTTTTTTTTTTCTTTTTAAGTTCAGACTTGCAGAACACTGTGACCATGCAACAGGAACAAACAAGTTTTAAGCTTTAACATTTCCTATTGCTAAAATCACGTAATCATTCTAACAGTGCAGAACCTCTAACTCCTTATTCCTTTGGTTTGGTAGGAAAATGGTTAACAACAGACGTCTGATTTAAGGACAACATCTATATAGCCATGTTGCATGCCTAGTATGCTGGAACACCTTACTGGGCAGGTTAAGCATTACATTTATATTACTTCAGTATTAACAGTAGTAGTAAAATATGCATAGTTTTCAGAGCCTAATCTGGCAAGTATTTTAAACTATTTTTTGTTAACTCCATAGAAATCATCTTAATCATGAGATTCATCAGTTATTGATTGCATCTCAATCTGTAGTGTAATTGTCTTCTGATGTCAATAGGAAGAAGCCTTTTCCAGAGACATATTTAATTCTCTGTATGTTATGAATTTCAGTATTTCTTCCAGCAGCTGTCTCCACTGATGCTAAAGGAGACTATTCCACATGTATTTCTATTATACAACTAGAAGAATCTCTAATTAATTATGTCTTTCAAGAGCTTCTTCACTTCCTGCTTTAATGACAACTGTAATATAGGTAAAGCCATCTTAAATAGTTTTCCACTGTTACATTGTACATACTCTCCTGCAATGCACAGACAAAAAGCATAGTCATAAGCTCTTTTCTATTTGTTGTCAGTAATCCAAGATGCCTGTTTGATTCACTCTTAATTCATGTTTTTATTCAGGTTTGGACTGTATAAGTTAACCTAGAAAAGAAACAATTTTAATTGACTTGTTGCATGTCCTTCCAACAGTACTGATTCTCAGGTATCAGATTTCTTTACTGCTCCTGTCTTTCTCTCCCAGCCTCTTCTGACTGTTACTCCTAACCAGACTCAGATAATCTCCCATATTTACAAGGACTTTCCCAAATTGTTTCTGCCTTTCATTTCTCTTTCCTTCAACAGAAAACCTAGGATCATTCTTTCCCAAACCCGTTAGATCCTTCTCTTTTCTCAGGCTTCCAGAGAGGAAGATTCCGACAGGGTCTGCTTTCCTAGCAACTCTTCATCACTGGGAAGCAGAAAATCCAACCAAGTCCCATTTGCCTACTAATGATCTGTTTATCTTGGGTTACTAGATGCACCACAGTTTCCAAAATACACTGAGTCAAACCTTTTGTCTGACCTGGAGCAGTCTTCCATTGGAGAAGACTCTTATTTTCTAGATATCTTAAAAGGAAGATTGATTGGTAGAAATTATATCCTTTTGCTGTTAGTGGCAATTTTGATACAACCTCAGAAGAAGGAAATCTACAGTTGTCTTTCAGTGAAAATGAGTTACATTTGTTTCAATAAGACCTGCAGAAGAAAAAAAATCATAAAGACAAAACATTAACTTGAGAAGTCATGAGTATTTTAATACTTAGAAATGTAGTAAATCAAATAAATTGGATTTGTAGGTAAGGTTTGACATGAAACTATTGATTTAAAAATGTTGAATTATTCTCTAGTTCCAGTCATTCTTATCTTATTATTACATTCTTTTTCCCATCACTCCATTCGTATTCCTAACCTTCCTGTTCTTTGATTTTTTTGCATTTATTGTCACCCCACTTCAGCATTATCTGGTTGCTCCTCTTAAGAGAATCAACTCAGCTAAAATCTGCCAAATTGTGCAGTTTTATTATATACTGTAGTCAGAGTTGTACAGGAAGTTGCAACCAGAAAAATGCAAAAGCATGTTTCTAAATTTGTGTTAATGGGTGTAGAGGCATAGGCTGCAATGAAGTTCTGCTATGTCTCTGTGCATGAGAATCTAGCCCTGTGAATCCACAAGTGATATTTTTTCAACATATAATTTACTCTGTTTTGTAACAGCCAGTAGAGATGTAAAATTAAATCACATCTACTATACCCCTTCCCACGCACCAAATACTACCTCTCAGTCTGGCACAGAGCAGATTTTTTAATATACTTTCATTAATCAATGCAGTAAGAGTGTTCCCATCCTTCTGAATGAATTTAAGTTAAATTTTGTGAGATACAGCATCAAATGCTGTATGAAAATCTACATAGATACCACAAATGCTATATTCTCCACATCTACCGTATTTTTTGTTATATATACATAGAATTATACCTGATTTATTTTCTTTTTAGTAAATGATGGTAATCAGGGTTATTGCACTTGCTGCAGCTAATATTTTATTATAAACATGCTGAGTTTTCATGACACTGCTGTGACAGATGCAATCCTTCTGTTTGAACTAACTGAACTTCGGTCCAGGCAGACACTCAGCAAGTAGATCTAACCAAAGTTAATCCTATTGTGTAAGGCTATCAGTGAGGACTCAGCACCAAACCCAAAAAAACAGTTTGGCTGGAGACTGGGCTGATAAGCAGTCAAAACTACAATAACATAGCAGAAAATCTGACTACAAATCACCTACTTTAAACTGTAAATATCTGCAGCCATCAGAGCCTGTTGAGCTTTCCCTCCATAGCAGCTGACTGTGCAGTGCTGGTGTCCCCTTGCGTAGGGATGCCTCTTGAGGTTACTCCTTGTGGCTGAGAGATCCCTTACCTGACACCAGGTATTAATGACTTGGTAAATGAATTTTTTTTACATGTATGTAACATTTGAGATATAAATAGAAGCTTAATTGATAATCTTTGTGTCTGTGGTGGGTTGACCCTGGCTAGAGGCCAGATGCCCACCAAAGCCCACTCTATCACTCCCCCTCCTCAACTGGACAGGGGGAGAAAAATATAACAAAAAGCTTGTGGGTGGAGATAAGGATGGAGAGAGGTCACTTACCAATGACTGGCACGGGTGAAACAGAATCAACTTGGGGGAAAAAGCAAATTTAATTTATTACCAATCAAAATCAGAGGATAATGAGAAATAAAACCAAATCTTAAAACACCTCCCCCACCCCTCCCTTCTTCCAGGGCTTAATTTCTTTCCCGATTTTCCACCTCCTCCCCCCAGAGGCACAGGGGGACAGGGGACGGGGGCTTGAGGTCAGTTCATCACACGTTGTTTCTGCCGCTTCTCCAGCACCAGTGTGGGGTCCTTCTCAAGGGAGACAGTTCTCCACGAACTTCTCCAACG